>NC_139230.1:22396219-22547503 GCF_977018435.1 Lepisma saccharinum | reverse complement strand
TGCCGGATTCAATACCCGATTGAGGTATATGACATAGTGGTTCTGATCCCACTTTAAACTGTAGCGCCTGTCCCGATTAGCCTTTCTGTGCATAAAGTGGACTTAAAGCAACAAATCAATCAATCAGTGAACTTGATGAGAGCTTAGTTCTAAAACCAAAACCTATATCTCATTTAAACTTTCAGAATTGCACAATTCTTCTAATTGTGTAGCCAGGCCCGTAGCTAGAATTGATCTCTAGGGGGGCTCACGGGTTATCAGGGGGGCTTTGTAAACCAAGTCTATTTTTGAAAAGGTTAAAAGTACTAAATGAAGATGTGTGTGTGTGTGTGGTGGGGGGTGTCATTAACTTACATAAAATTATAAACATCATACAGATACTACATTTTTCAACATCTTTTAAATCATCTCTTGGAGTGTTAATTGATTGAAACTGATCATCCCTTACAATAGAGGTTCCCAAACTTTTTTGTTTCACGGCGCCCCTAGTGTTTCAAGATTTTTCCGCGGCGCCCTGGTCAGAATGAAAGCCTATCTAGCACTTGCAACGTAGAATTAGTGTGGTTAGGTTGCTTGCCTTAGTTAAAAAAATTATACACAGTTTTCAAATTCAGAAACATTTTACATGTAAAAATTACTAAATGAGCAAATATTTGGAACAATATAATCATTTCAGTGAAAATAATGTAACATTTCGCGGCAACCCTAAAACCCAGCCACGTCGCACCAGGGTGCCGCGGTGCACACTTTGGGGACCACTGCACACTCAATGCTACAGATGATACAGACATGTATATCACACACAAAAGAACGCACAATATTCAATCACATTGCCTACAGTACATTTCACGCCCGGCCGAAGCAATGACACTCCCCTTCGTTCCGAAATCTTGAGAGCTGTTGACCTTTGATGCAGATGCGAAGGGAATTTGCATGACGACATCAATGTCACAGATTTCTGTCTAAACGGGAGGTCGCAACAGGGACAGTGAAGGTACAGATAAAGAAGACCCCTTATGAAAGAACTTACAAAGTCTAGATAATCTTCAAAATATTTGCAGCTACTTAGACTTATGTTCATGTTCTGTGGATTTATCTTTAAAATTGTGAGCTGTCTACATTCTCACTCTTCACTGGAAACAAATTACACAAAATAGTTTTACCCAATGTCAATGGGGACTGTTGGCAGTGCCAGGGGGGCTGACGGCAGGTCCAGGGGGGGCTCAGCACCCCCTGGCCCCTGCCTGGTTACGGGCCTGTGTGTAGCCATTAGAGCAACGAACCAACATGCGCTGGAGATGGAACCAGATATCTCTTGCTTGACTGGAAAGCTGCGATCGTAAGTTCATTTCGTCTTTATAATTAAAGGGAGAAGTGCAAAAGCTACAAAACTAAAATAATATAAACACCATTGCACAATTTCTGCTACAATTACTATCCACCTTTACAAAATAGAGAACATCGGAATTTTTGTAGTAACTATAATGTAAGTTCGTATTTCTTTTGTAGAACTGAGCATATAAAAATTATATTCATATTATTTCCAAGCAAAAATTGAATGGTTCTTTTTATAACAATTGCGAAGGTCTATAAATTTTACTACAAAAATTCGTGGACGACGTGACTGTTTGTGTCAAATTTTTGGTTTACCGATTATTGGTCACATCCCCACGAAGCATTTGTTAAGGACTTAATATTTACTCAGAAGAAATATAAGTTCAAAATTATGAATTCTATAGTTGTTGCAGCGTATGCGTGATCATGCTTCTATAATTTAGTCTTCGAATTCTCTATGATTTGAACCAGAATTTATTTCTCACTAAAACACGAAAGTATGATATTGTATTTCTAATAGAATCAGTTTTCTTTACCTAGTGCTTAGCGGTAAACGCTGTGGACTATGATTTAACCTTTACGTCACTAATAAACTATAGAAGCTGGAAAATGGAGTAAGGTAAGAATAGCGCAGTACTTCTACTAAATTAACTTTGATTATCTATTGACTGTGCTGATAGATGTGCGTAGGAACCATCTTCAAACAGGCTTAAGACAGCAGAACTAAAAATACTCTTCTTAAACTTTTACGCCACATTGTTATTTGACGCTCTCTCATTAGGCCAGGAGCCCTTGCTGGACGCTTGCGTAGTTAGGTCTTTAAAAATAAACAGTGAGAAATTTCCCGTGCCCACTCGGAACGATAATGAGGTGGAGGAAACAGCTACAATTTCTGCTAAGTTTCTCGTGAAGTGGTGACAGGAAACTTAAGCTGAACAAGGCTCTAATGAGGAATCGCTTGGGGTTAATTCACCAAATGTCATTAGGGCATGGCAGAAGGGTGACAGAAAGAGCAGAAAAGATGGAGCTCCACAAATATATAGCGCATGCTCCTAACAGCGGTCAAGGTCTGAAAAATGGTATGTTTTGGAAGTTGTGTGCGTAAAAGATATTATAATGATATGTGGAACCAACATTAGAAATAAGGTTTGGGAAACTTTAAGGTAAAAAGTAAATCCTTGCTTTGTGTTCAATGCATCGTGCCGCAAAAGCACATGCGGAGGTAAGGCACCACACATTTCCATTTCAGCTGTAGTGGAGGTGTGATGTGGTCAGCACCACGTTCCAGCAGCCTTTGCTCCGTAGAGGCTGGGTCAGCCCTAGTACCACTACATGCAGGTATATTTTTCGGACAAATGCCCACCTGATATAGACGTAAGATCCAGTCTATTAAAATAATTGCTTTAGATTCTGCTCGGCAAATTTTGAAAGTTCACAGTAATAGTGGCTGGACTTTCTGTTTCGAATTGAAACAATAAAATATACTTCAATCAGGAGATTTGATATGGATACATGTATCCTTACATTACGTGGTTAGAACATCGCGCCAGTGGTCCCGGGTTCGAATCCTGACCTGGGCATGAGTGTTCTTTGTGAATGTCACTTCATCATCAATTTCGTAACACGATCACCCATCCTCATCTTCGCGTTTAGCTAAAGGTTGCAGAAATGGGATGCAAAATAAAGGAAATCAACCAATGAACCAAACATATCAAGGAATTTGTTTTTGTTACCGAGTTAAATTAATTCATGAGAGCATTAATGAAAAATATATGCTGAGGCTTACTTATAATAATATTTTATCTTTCAAATTAAAACGCTTTAGATATTTTTGCATTTTATTTATTTCCGCTAAGATTTTCTTTTAATGAAATTGATTTTTTTGAAAGGAAGAGCGTTGCACAAGCCGAATATAAAATCTGAAACAACCCAAGGACATGTGCGTCAGCGTATGTGGAACCGGATGATAGGGGATCGTACAAGATTGACTGAACACGATCTATTTAGTCAAACTCGCTGCTTTTATTGGGAGAAAATTTCCCGCGGAGAATACCTCCAGCACACGCTTTCATTTCTAGCCTCCTTTGCGAGTTCCGGGCGACTTCAAATAAATTGCCTATGATAGGAGTGTCATTTGCAACCTGATTGCCCGAAGCTCGGAAAAGATCTGGAATGAAATGGAATTTTCTGAGAGTGCTCTCGAAAGAGAGAGCCCCCCCCTTCCCTGCCCCTCCACATCAGCCCCCTTCCGCAAAGCAGTCGTCATGGCGCGGTGGTCAGCGGGGCTTCCTCAAGATGGGTCAAAACCTTTCGACTGGGGAGAGGTTGGGCAAACACGGGAATGGAAGAAGCAAGATACAACCAATTATTTCTAAACAAACATACGTACATCTTTTGCGATGACAAAAGTCTTGGTCGTGAAATGAAACTGGAGCTGGATCTTGCTATTGGCCATGGAGTTACCGTAAAAATGAGAAATTGATTTCTTTTTGTGGACACGTGATTTATTGCAATCATATCAACAGTACACAATTATTACAAAATTACAGTTATTTTTCAAATATATTTCAGGGCCTCCCCGATGGCAGAGAGGTACCTTCGTCGCCTTGTAATCAAAGGGTCTCGGGTTCGATTCCCGGTGGAGGCGCATAGTGGTTCAGATCCCACTTTAAGCTGTAGGTCTAGTCCCGATTAGCCTTACTGTGCATCAAGTGGACTTACAACACCAACTCAATCAATCAATCAATCAATATATTTGGTTTTGAAAAATATGTTAGATAATAATGAACAAAGATCAATGATGATAGGTAAAGTCATCGCCTTGTAAACAAGGGGTCCTGGGTTCGATACTGTCACATTGACGGTGGTGCCAGTTCCTTCTTAATAAAGGCGCTGTTCACTACACATTATTACATCTTTTCATTTTACAATAATTCGGTTATATTGTAAGTTACGACACATAATCATGAAGTTTTACTGGCCTTTTTACAGTTCTACCAGATCTAGTTAGATACATGTTTTTTACTGTTGTTTGTGTCAGTCTCAGCTTCACCTATTACTTAGACTTAGAAGATTATACAGATGTTTTGACATTACAAGGTTCATCCTCTAATATATAATTAAAATTTGGAACATAGTTAGATTTTTAAAAAAAATGTATCTTATTTCTTCTAAGCAATTGGTTGTTTTCAACTCTAACCATGTATGACCTTGGAGAATCATGATTTGCAATGTTATGTGACGTGGTACCCATACCTTATCCCTCTGAATTAAACAGTTTTCACCAGGTTTAAAATTGAGTTTTTCATGAGCTGACTTATTATAATATTTCCTGGATTTATCCTGTTTTTATTTTAGTACCTTTTATATTCAACTGCACTTCAGGATTTAATAATTCTCTATGAATATGTAATCTAATTCTTACTCTTCGACTCATCAACGTTTGAACTGGTGTTATATCCAAACATAATACTGGAGAATTTCTGTACTCTAAAACAGCTAACAACACATCAATGTTTTCTCTATTACAGTTTTAACAACGATTTAGCAATTTCTACATCTTTTGCAGCAAGATAATTTAATTGCGGATACCTGGGACTGCTGGTTACAAAAGAAAAATCCCATTATTTTGCAAACTTTTAAAATTCTAACGATACAAATGAAATATTATCACCAATTACAATTTGTGGAATCCCATGCGTTACAAATACAGATTTTAGTTTAGTTATTACTTCTGTAGCTGTTTTAGATTTTAGCAACATAATTTCAACCATTTAGAGTAATAATCCATGATAAGATTTACCTCCATACTCAAGAATATCTACACCTATCTTTTTAAATGGTAATTCTGGAATAGTATGTGAGATTAATGGTTCCTGCAATTTAATATTTGATGCTTTTCACATACTCGACATTTTAGGATTACATGTTCAATATATGTTGCTAACCCTGGCCAATATACCACTTTTCTTGCTTTCATTTTGTTTTAACAATGCCAAAATTACCTTGATGCAGTAATTTTAGAACCTTTTCTCTTAAATTTATTGGAACAATTACTTTATGCCCTAAAATATTAGTCCATATTCTACATGTATATCACTACGTAATGTATAGTTCAATTTTACATCATCTGGCACATATTTCTTTTCAACTGGCCAACCATTTCAATGGTACTGCATTATTTTAAAAAGTACTGGATCATTTTTTTTTGTGTTTTCACAAAATTCATGTTTTCGTGATTTACTTATATGCAAATGTTTAGCTACACTATGAACAACTTCTGTCAAGAATGGATCATTCTGTACTTTGTCCTTTATGAAAGAACTAGACAAGAAATCTGCAATGTGAATATTTGTATCTGCAGTATACACTACATTTAGATTATACTTTAATAACCTTACTTTAATTCTTTGTAACCTATTTGTCATAACATTTGCTACATACGTACTTCTGCATTATAGATGCTAATGGTTTATGATCTTATATGAATTTGAGTTTGCCTATCATAAATGTAATAAGCAACAACTTAGTCCTTTACTAGAGGCATCACACTGAATGACAATATTTTTTTGTCATCAAACATATCTAACACTGGAGTTGTAGACATTTTGTCTTTTAGCCTCTGTAATGCTTGACCATTATGAGGCAAGCACTGCCAATGAACTTTATCTAAGAAGTTCTCTTAATGGAGCAGTTACAGTAGACATATTTGATATAAAGTTACTTAAATAATTTACCATACCTAGAACTCTTTGTAATTGTTTCTTTCTCCTAGGTTCATCAATGCTGAGAATGGCTTTGACTTGTTCGTGGTCTGCCTTTATACTATCTTTACAAAATACATGACCCAAGTATTTCACTTCATTGACCTTGTACTGTACTTTTGCTGGATTGACTTTTATATTCAATGTCCTAGATCTTTCTAACACTTGTTTTAATATCGGATCGCAACGTTTCCTCACGACTGCACCATGTCTCGTTTGTCTTATTATTATTAAGACTAATATTATATTAAATAACGTGCTTTATTGTACTTAATAACAAGTATTACAAGAACTAACAAGTTTACAAGGATCGTTGTCTGTCGGCCATGTTCACATTGACGGTGGTGCCAGGTCCTCCTTACTAAAGGCACTGCTCATTACACATACATTACAGATACCCGGTGGAGGCACATGGCACAGTGCTTCGGATCCCACTGCACGTCTAGTCCAAATTAGCCTTTCTGTACATAAAATAGACTTAAAACAACAATTCAGTCAATCAAAGAAGATGAATGAACTCACTAGCAATATATTAAATGCTTAGATGTGGAGGCTACTTGAAATATTAAATATCCGAATATTGCAGAATGTCAAAGATTCAAATAACATCGAAATTATGAGTTTTGTTACGTAATAACCAATCTTTAGAAAGAAACACGAGTGTTGAATACATAAAATTAATTTAGTAAATAGTAATAATTACGCATTCAGCCAGGTTGTAAAAGGCGAAAGTTATTACCTCCTCGATGTCGTAGATGTAGCGTCGTGTCGTCACCTTGTAATCAAGGGGTCCCGGGTTCGATACCCGGTTGAGGCAGATGGCACAGTGGTTCGTATCCCACTTTAAACTGTAGGTCCAGTCCCGATTATGAATATTATAAATTATGAATATACAGCTGTATTGTCTTAATGAAAGCGACGTCATTTTTATTTTTTTTGTGTTGACGAAATATATTTGCTTCAATTTTGCAAATCGGAGTCAGCACTTAAAACTTTGATGCAAGGATATTGTCCCAGTGTAATTATTTTCAGAATAACGCATGTAGCAAAGGTTAATTTCATGTTAATAGCTTTGGAGTGTACGCATTTCAGTCGAAGAAACATTAATCTGTTGACAATGGGCAGTGGAGTATTTTTTTTAACATACCAGCATCAACGAACGAAGCTTTCTGCTACGGCCGCTATAGGGATGGAAATGTTTTTTTAGATGCCATGCGACAATGGCTTATGGATTTATCTAATTTGCCGTAAGAGGTATTATGTACTCAAGGGAATATGCTTCCTTCATACGTGGATGTTTACACTAATCTTCTTAACGATTCTCTCTCGGCTGTGCATCTAGTTTCACGGTAAATATCAGGAAATCATTTATTAGTAAAACCTCTGGCATTGTTTTCTTTTCAACCTGTCATGCTCATGGTAGTTATTATAAATATAAAAAACGAGAAGCAATTATAGAACAACTCAATTTTAAAAATCTTTGAATATATACATTTTAGAATGAACTTGATATGTATCATGTTCTACACAAAACCTTATCTAGTGGAAATTCCATCCCATTGTAATAAACTTAGATTTTTGCATCTAAATTTGTTCCTACTTCCATTCTCTCTGCACGTGTGTAAATATTCTTCCCAATGACTATACAAGCCAGCAACATGAGAGGATATATGAACGTACTGTGTGTAATTTCAGTGCATGCAATTCAGTAAATGTAGTGTACAGCATATTGTCGTGACTCTCTGTATTCCCTGAGTGGCTTGTTTTCAGGTTAAAAAAGTGCTGACGAAGTCCCCGAATAAAGTTGCACTGTGGCTCACTCAGACTCTAATCAATGGATGGATACCTCTGTTCACATCACCTCCACTATCACCATGATCGGAAATGTGTGGAGTCCTACGTCTATAAGCTTTATGTGCCTTCATAATAGGGTTTATTTTTTTAAACAATTTTACCTCCTTTCAAGTATATATATATATATATATATATATATATATATATATATATATATATATATATATATATATATACACACACACACACACACACACACACATACATATATATACAGGGTGTCCGGCACCAACACTACCAATAAGAAAGTTGTATAACTAAGCAACAAACAGGTTTATTGACATGCGGTTTTTTTAAAAGACAGAGAAACTCGCCGAGTTTTTATGGTAACCAGTAGATCTCCACGTGTGTAGCACGTGTTTCGCGACAGACGTCCAAATGAAATTTGCCAGGTTTTTTCTAGCACAAGCACTGACAATCCTCCGACGTAAATCATCCACATCCAGTACTGGGGTTCTGTACACATTGTCCTTTATGTAGCCCCAAAGGAAGAAGTCCAAAGGGGTAAGATCAGTAGATCTAGGAGGCCATGCGATGGGACCACCACGTCCGACCCAACGACCTTTTGCCGAAACTTCCTCTGGGCAGTTTTCGGAAACTTAAATTCTGATAACCAGTAGCAGCATTTGACTTTTTGCTGCACTGTAAACACCCTTTCCACACGAAATGAGAGCACGAGAAAATTCCGACCGAGCGAATATGCAACGGACTACGAAATGAATAGGCGGGTTTTCGCGTTCAACAGACTTGCATTGTTGCCACTGTCACTATAATAAAACTTGTTGAGTTTCGCTGTCTTTAAAAATAAACCTGTTTGTTGCTTAATTATAAAACTTTCTTTTTGGTAGCGTTGGTGCCGGACACGCTGTATATATACTCTGTCCCGGAAATCTCTGAAGCCAGAGAACGAAAACAAGCTTCTGTGCAATTGCGAGAGAACGGGATTTCGTACGGAGGGATAGAGACTGCAGTTACCAGCCTTTGCAGCAGCGTGTGCTGTTTAGCTCCGCCCATTCGTTTTCTCCCCTTCTCTGCCGTTATGCGCGGCCTTGCTCCAGAAATTCCTGGGATAGAGTACAAGTATTTCACATATTTCACTAGCAACATTTACTTATTAGGTATTTGTAAACTTCAAATAGTATCAGGAGAGATATCGAAACGTTTTCCTGGCTCATTGGCTCACCATGCTACAAATTTTAAATAATTTAATATTTTTAATAACGAGAAAACTGGTCTAATGCATATCGTAATTATTTTTCAGTCCTAGTCTCTGTGGAACATAACATTATGTAGACTTAACTGGATATAAATATGTTAGCGTGTATCGCAATGATATGAACATGTATTAATAAGGGGACTGATAAAAATTAATGCTACATTTAAGAAATATCTTCACTTGATTTGTTCTTGCATGAATTGTCAGCTCTAAAGGTACTCTATAGTTGATTGAAGTACTCAAGAGTTCGAAGATGACATTAAGGAGATATCCAGAGGCTTACATAAAAATACTTAATGAAGATGGATAATTGACTCATTAGGTTTCCATTTGCTAATCATTTCCTTCTGCTGGAAAAGTAATCCTGCTTTCCTCTCCTGTATGTAAATCCATCGAAAGATAATCCTCTGACGATTTCCAGCGACAATCACAATCGTTATTATGAAGTTGAATTTCATAGTTCCGTAAGATCTGCACCCAGAATTCCGATTTTCACTGTTCACGGATCTTGTCCCACACTCCTTCCAGGCGACAACAATAGCCCTAATTGGATGAAATGAGCCAATTAAGGTCTGTAACGAACTTTCGTCAGCAGAGTTAACGCCGAGCGCTCCTGCTCGGGTTACTCTGAAAACGCAAAGGTGCGAAACACGTGGCGCACAAAGCCATTGCTCAACTCTGCGGCAACGGGAGCTACAAACGAGCACATTTCCAACACAAGCGAGGTGAATTAAATCCCAGAAGGAAATCGAACGAAACTGCTGGTGTGGTGAATGGCTTTACTTCCTCTTCTGCCGCACCGCAAACTTCTCAGAATAACTAATATAGTAAGGAAGGAGGGTTCTTGTAAGAATGTGCAATTTATTTCAATCTGCATGAAAATTATTTATGCTCAGATATTCTGGATTAATTCATGATCACGTGCCTTTGCTTTAATGAATCGATTAGAACAACCAAGAATGTAATAATTGTTAGGGATTTTGTTAAATGTAAATTGAGCTTCTATGTCGAAGTAAACGATATTATGTTCGATATTCTTACGTTGTTTGTGACCAACGAAAGTAAACTTTATTCTAACTAGTTTTTCACTCGCATTCTCAACTTGCAGAATATTTTGAACGATTTCAAATTTCACATCGCTAGTTCAACTTACGTTATCTAAGTGAGATATAGGGCCTCCAGATGGCATAGTGGTAATGTCGTCGCCTTGTAATCAAGGAGTCCCGGATTCGATACCATGTGGAGGCACATAGTGTTTCGGATCCCACTTTAAACTGTAGGCCCAGTCCCGATTAGCCTTTCTGTGCATAAAGTAGTACACACCCTCCTCCCTCAATATGGAGTGTTTCACACTATTTGACACAATCAATGGACGTAAAAAGTAAACGAGAACCTTCCACACTTGTAGTCAGGCAATCCAAACGACGCTGATGACAATAGGATTGCATTAAAATTCTGGGTGTACAAGCACTTTGTTCCGGAACGAAATGTTGATTAAATTTGATCTTGTGGAGCATGTTTGAAACTTACCATCACCTTGAACCTTCCCGATGGCATAGTGGTGATGCTGCCACCTTCTAATTAAGAGGTCCTGGGTTTGATCCACGGTAGATATACATTGCTCATGGTTTGGATCCCACCTTAAACTGTAAATCCAATCTGCATTAGCCCATACAGAATGTCATAAAGTGAACTTACACTTGCCAAACTTTTGTCAGAATCATCTTCTTAACGAGAAAGCAAAATATGTCTGAACCAAAATCTTAATATCTGTAACAAAGTCAGGGCTGTATGATAGTACACATAAGGACAAGATACAGAATAACACCACCGTTAGCAAAAATAGTTGTGTAAGTGTGTAGAGACCGAATTAATATGACAAGAAATATTCCTTCAGCTCAACACAATGAAGTAGATAATCAACTTTTCTTTCAATTTGTTCCTGATATTCACTAGATAATAGAATTCGGTATGGCCCTTCGTACATATCCTTTCAAGAGCATATATTCAGTAGAAGAACTCAAAGCACGTCGAAGAAACTCAATTGGGAGTCGGACGAAAGGTGACATGATCCAGATCTGCGATTTGAATGGGTTCCGAATCTCTTATGCATGCGGTTTCCTCTGGCTGGGCCAATGCCAGAAAAATTCCTTGTGCCTTTTCGGAGAAAGCTGATGGTGTTGCTGCTTAGGACCCAGCATTCAGTATTCTACTTACACGAGAATGCTCTCTCTCTCTCTCTCTCTCTCTCTCTCTCTCTCTCTCTCTCTCTCTCTCTCTCTCTCTCTCTCTCTCTCTCTCTCTCTCTCTCTCTCTCTCTTCTCTCAATTTTCATCTATATTCTCCTACATACATGGTACTCTGAGTAGTTAGGCTGTATTGTTGCCCATCAAAAACAAGTGAAGTAAGTAATTCAAAAATTCCTTTCTTGCATATAGGCTAGGGAAATTCATGTGAACCTATTACCATTTTCACTTATCTTTTCTTACAATCTCATAACGCACAGTAGTTTTATTGATTTTGATTGATGGAAACCAAAATTATGGATGCGTCAACGCTGAGATTATTGGCTCTTGATGTCTCCAATCTATTATGATAGACTCTTATATGAAATGAGCTTTAAAATAAAGTATGACTTATCATATTGAGATGAATTTCTTACAGATTAAACGGTGGAACGAGGGTCGCACTGCACAATAAGGAACAAACATTGCACAACACAGGACCCTACAGAGGGTACAGACCGTAGGTCTAGGCTTAAGAGCCTCGTTAACTCTGTTCTGTTTTGTTGCATAGATACGTGATAGAAATGAGTTTTTGTGGGCTTGCAGTGTTGGAAAAAAGCTTCAACAAGAAAAAATTAGGAAATATGTTTACCTTGCTGTATATGCACGTGTGACAGTGTTGTTATGACAACTTCCTGTATATTGGTGTTCTACATATCAAAATTGCATGAGACTCGCATTCTAAAATAAAATGCACTGAAATTTGGTGAAAATAGAAATGTCATGGTAGCTGCAACCACAATAGAGTTGGTTTTGGTTTGAGTTGTTGTTTTAAGTCCACTTTATGCACAGTAAGGCTAATCGGGACTGGACCTACAGTTTAAAGTGGGATCCGAACCACTTGTATCGAACCCGGGTATCGAACCCGGGACACCTTGATTACAAGGCAATGACGCTACCACTGCGCCATGGGGGAGGCCACAACCACGATAGAAATGTTCTTTGTCGATATAGGTATATCACACGTAGAAAGTGATTTGTTGTGTAGAACACAATTCAATATGTCATACTGCATGTAATGCAAGGGCTTAGGATATCACATATACGAAATTCCATCAACAACCTTATAAACTTCGCAGTCGAGTTGTCAGCTTGTCGATCTTAATTACTACAGTGCGAATCGCAACATCTGGCATTTTTCATAATTCTGGAAAAAATTCAACGTAGTACATAAAACGTTCTCTACGTCGTGTTTAAAAAACCTTTGTATGGGTTGATCAAATAAGATCATTTCAAACCATATTGTTTTGAAGTTAGAGCCAGCTGAAGTTCGAGTATATATAAAGAAAAGAGAGGGGGTGTCCAAAACCACGCTTTCGTAATTTCGTTATTTTCTGACCAAATACTAGAATGTAAAATATATTTATACATAACCGTTAAGAGGACACTCCAACGATTACAAGGTCTAACACATGACCTGCGCGGTCCCGTGAACAACGAAGCGTGAAGTCAGGAGTCAATCATTATAAAATTGATTGTAGTTTAGGAGTTCATCTATCTTAATTGTTGCGATTAAAGTAGAGAACCTAGATAAATAATTAATTACATTAGCAATTTATCTATTATTGTCTGATTTAACTGCCGACCTCCGTGGTGTAGTAGCTAGTGCAGCTCTCTGCGGCCCCCAGGGGTCCCTGATACGAATCCATACCTGGGCATGGGCGTTCTTTGTGAATGTCCCTTCATCAATTTTCTCTTATCACTCATCCTCATATCCGCAGTTAGCCAAAAGTAGCAGGAAAGCGAAGTAAATGAACCAAATCAACATATTAACTATGGAAATCATACCGATACGAATCAACTTCATTATTATATTTTTCTCGGGATGAACATTTCTTCAATGTTCATTAATGAGTAAAGTGGTTGATAGTGAAAATAATTTATTGCATTGTAGGGCATTGCATATAATAGTTGTTTATTTTATAGTGCTATGTACAACCAAAAGTGGTAATGGGTAATGTATTTACAAATACTTCTCTCAGTAGGAATTAAAGGGAAAAGTGCAACACAATTCATAAAAACGTAGACAAATACACAAGAAAAGAGAATTCGTGTGTATCTCTCGATTTCAAGTACCTGTATTCTTAACGAACAACACTGGAAAACAATCCATAACAATGCAATACGCTCTCCCCCTCACCCACCACTCATAACAAACACATTCTCCTAAAATTTTGGAGATTTCCATGAGAATTATTGAATAAAAGCGATTCGAGTTAATTCGTCTCTTGAGAAAATTATATAATTCTTTACTCCTTTCATTAAAGCTTGGTTAAACATCTTCAGAGATAGATTCTTACAAGATTCTACTTCATGAATGCAATCTTGTCATAAATAGACTTTGCGAACAGCTGTCAGCTGGAGAATCGTTTCAGCTGTTAACATGTGCTGGGACAAAATCCATCTTAGTCATTGAAAATGTGGGATATATCTCAACGTATTTTGTTTCCAACATGACAAAGCTATTCACGAAATGTCTTTAGCAAGTACAAGCCTGAAACATAAGATAACTTCGTAGCATAGCGGAGCCTTTATAAGATCTATGCAAGCACTCAACAAGTTTGCAAGAAGTTCTAAGTGGAAAGCTGCCTTTGCAACAGCGATATTGCCAGATGCTAAACGGGGGATTACAATGAAAGCAAGTATTGTATTCTCCGTTCACTGCAACTCTGAACATTACAGAAGTTGGAAGCTCAGGAATCAGCGACAAAATGAAGATAAACTTGCTGGTAAACGTTGAAGTTCCTATTGAAACTACCATGATTCAAACAATTTGATGTCTGAAAACTGATTCAATGAATTAAATAGCTTCAATCTAAGGGAGGCAACAAGTGAACGAACAAACTGTCTTTGAAAGGTAGAAAAAATGGCATATTTTCATATTGACGCTTCAGAAAAACAAAGAGTAATTACACATCCTATATTTATAGGATGTGTTGGTAAAGTCAATATACAAAGTTGTTACATTGTAATTGATAATTTTTTATCTAGGAAATATTTCACAGGAAATAACTTACAATTACAAATAGAACACCAGCAAGCAACATTAGAAAATAATATAATTCTTTAATATACTTCTTTCTAAACCACAATATATTAGAATTGTTGGGCATGACGTTAAAAATGAATTGTACTGGTAACTTTTTGTCTATTTAATTTTCCACCACAGACACATCAAAATAACATATTTTGTAGTCTAACTGCTACGGATCTTCAGGTTAGATTCTTTGTGGAGACCTAGTTTTTCGACGTTGACCTAGCACGACGAAGACAATTGAGTTGTGAAACATGATCTCCTATTTTTATATTTCTGCTATTAGATAAATATTTCGACACACTCTAGCAGATGATACACAGAGCCTGCGTACAAATAATTCGTGCCTAACAGTGTTGAGTTTGTTAGTTGTAGAAGTTTGTAGGTACATTTTCTCAACAAGTCACTGGTTGTAAAAATACATTTATGAAGACGAAATCCAGAGTTTACTTCCAAAAAATGGTTGAGAATAGTTTAGAGCTAACGAATAAGCTTCACTTTCGAGATAAATCATTGACATTCGTGAGTTTAATTCAAAATCGTTCACTTCACGGCATACGGCGTCTACTTTCTACGTACTTATAATGATTCTTTTTAGAACATTTTATAAAATTGTATTCCTACATTCTGAAGTTTTTTTTTTCCAACGAGTTACTTTGACTTCATATTTTTGCGTAACAAAGATCATATTTTTAAAGTCAAAGCCCACAAATTATCTAAATCTTTACAGCATACCATATCAGTAATGTTACATTGCAAAATCAAGTTGAAAATCATTTCGATCATCCTGTTCCGTTAAAGAGAAAATGCTTCGCAGGTAACAAATTCGACAATAGCGCCAGTTGCTACGAACCTTAATCCCGCTAACATCGTGACGAAACTCAATACATCGATACTATTAGTTACATTGGATGCAAGGCTTTTATTTCATCCACGCAAAACACCACGCGAATTTATCAGCAAATTCGAAGATGGATGAAATTTCCCGAGAGCCACGAACACGCAATTTCAGCATTTGGTTATTAATTGTGCAATATCTTTTTTTTTCTGTTTTCTCCACGAGGAAATTAATTTCTACACACCTCTCGTATTGCAGTAAATCCTCCACCAGATTATCGCTGGTCAGCCGAAATCCACTTAAGTGACTGTTGCCAGGGAGCTGAGCTCAGTTATGTGGAACGAGGCCTGTAGTTGCCTGTATCCAGAAACTTATTCGGACCAATCCCGGTAAGCGATAATCCATTAATTTACTTCCAAGAGATCGAGGTTCCAACTAACGAGCATGGAATCCCCGCAGATTATTGATCCAAATTACGAACATTTGTTACAAGGGGAGGTTCATTGCTTAGTCTGTCATACCTTGCATGCGAGCATGTTGGGGAAGATTTTACATCCTGTCTCTGAAACAAGTTTAGCGAAACGATAATCACGGAATGGAAGAACTGTGTTGCAATCAAAGATCTTGTAAAAAAATAAAACGCCAGATCCACATACGGCCTTCATGACCCTGATCACGAATGAACAAACAATTGACATCGTGTCGTGAAAAATTTAAAGCGGAAGGAACAACGACGGACAACTCACATAATGCTTTGTTCACACATTACTAATAGAATGCGACAAATCCCTGTTTGCGAAATAAAAATATATTCTCTCGAGTGTGCAGGAAGATTGAATGTAAATGACTAACTGAACACTGTTGTCTATAAGTACGAGTATCATCATTTCTGACCTGTTTTGAAATTCGAATGTGATTTTTTTAAAAAGATTAGGGAAGGGTGTAAATTTCTAGACTTTGTACATATGAACGTTAACCCTTAACCAGGCGCGCCTCTTTCGTCACCTTGAGTAGGCGCGTGGGGGTAAATTTGACTCCCAAATATAAAATATTATTTATAATAAAGTAAGATTGATACACAAAAGATAATTTTTATGTGATTAAATTTACTATTTGCAACAACTTGGAGTACTTTTTAAATATAAAAAGTCTATCAATTTATTGTAAAAATGATCTAGAGAGACATTGTATTTTCGCCATTACATAATCTTTTCTTGCAGTAGTGAAATAAAATTATAATTATGAGCAAAGTATGGAATAAGAAATACACGAATGATTATTTTTGTAGAGTATACATTTCAAATAATTGTGTAAATTTTGCAATGTCCAATTTTTTAAAAAAATATACATTTTTTAGAACCTCTTCCATTGAAAAATTGCAATTCGATTACATATAAATTTTCACAATCTCTTTTGTTTTACATTATTTAGCTAAATGTGACCATTGTATTATCTTCCTACTTCAAATATTATGTCACATAAACTTTTTCTGTTATTTTTGGTTTTGTGTGTGTGAGAGAGGTTTTTTTGTTTAACTTCTGCTTCAATGTTCAATTTGGCATCTCTTTCAATTACAAATTATTATATCTATGTTCCTATTGATAATTTCCACAATTATCTTCACAGTAGTGTCATCTATGAATGTCTCGATAGCAGATTTAGCATTTGTTTGGAGCTGCACATTGTCCAGGAAGGCATAAATGTTCATACATCTTGTGTTAAAATTTGGGCAACTTTTTTCTATCGAATTATCTCATTTTACCCAGGAAATAACTTCCAGGGATATTATTCCCTTGGGATAATCTTCACTTGTCTCAGAATTAGTATCATTTTCAGTAGTTATGCACCCGCGTAGAGTCCGATAAATCAATTGATTGGAAAAGATCGATCAAAGATCAATTGATGACCAAGCAGTGTGGGCAAGCAAGGGTGTTGGTTTTGAGTGATGACGTCATAAATGGGTGGGGTTTATTTTGTGAGGAAGGATTTGATTGGTGTGACGTCATTGAATGGGTTGTGTTTATTTTGTGAGGAGTGTTTTGATTGGGGGGGAGGAGGAAAAGTCGGTGGGGGAATTGATAAGATGGTTTCCTGTTGTTAATGATGAGGTGACGGTTTTCTGGGAATGTTGATATGGGTTGGGGTTTCCTGTTGTTATTGAGGAAGTGAACCATGATATGGGTTTCCGTTTCGGTTGGGGGCGTAAATGACTGTTGAAGTTGATAAGAGTGGACTGTTGAGAAGATAAAGGAGTTGGAAAGGAAATGTGTTGGGATGTTGAAATGATATGGAGAGATTGTGGAACACGTGTTGGGACATGTCGGATGTTTCTTGGAATGGGCGTGTAGAAGTTTGTGGGAACGTTGATAAGGTATGACTGTGTGCAGGATACGTTAGTAGGCGGCGGAATGGAGAGCGGGAAAAAGGAAAAGAGCGGATGTGTGTAATTGGTTTTTAGGGGCGTTGGTTATGAGTTTAGTTGAGATAAATGCTATTTGTGTAGGAACATGTGCTGGTTATGCAAAGATAGAGAAAATGTGATACTGTTTTTGCTGGATGGAGAACGGAAGGAAAGAAAAGAAAACAGTACGTTTCTCCGAAGAGGTGGATGTGTATGTGATACCGGGGGAGGAGGATCGACGAGGTACGTGGGCACTCGACGCTCTGCGCGAGAGGATGCGCAAGGAACTTCAGGGAGAAGTTATCAGCGAGGAAGAGGAGGGGTAGGTAGGTATATAAAAAGTTCCGTTGTGTTTGAATTTCACTATTCACCAGACATCTTCAGCTGTGTACATCATTGGAGATAGTTGTTACCGGAGGAAGCGATAGAACCGCTATTCGAAGGTAAGTATGATGGGTTTGGTGTCCTGGGTGTTGACGTTTTTCGGTGGGGGTGATTGGAAAATTATCCCCAGCTGAACCAGTTTCGGATTGTAGTAGTGACGTACCAGCTTCTGAAAGTTTACCGGAATCATCGATACGTCCAGGTGGGAGTACGGAAGAGAAATGGTATGAGGGTAGTTGTATTAGCGAAGCAGAATTTCGACGTAGTTGGGAGGAAAAAAATGCCGCCCATCATGTATACGAGAAACTAAAACGCTGTAGAGGAAAACGTATCGATGATGACGGTAAACATTCAAGGAGGAGGAGGAAACAGAATATTCTGAAGAATGTTGTGTCTAACCCCTTATATGGCTATACGGAGTACTCTCCATGTAAAACAACGTGTCTGGCATACCCTGCTACGATTTCTGGTCTAGGGAAAGTGAAGTCGTCGGTCAAACCAAAATTGTCTGGTGGGAAGAATTGTGAGTTGCTGATTATAGATGCACCTGTAAGATTCCGAGAATCTCTTCTGGTCACATATTACAGCAGGAATGTATCGCGTGAAAGATGTTTGGAATTGGACAATGATGGATTTGCGATCAGTATGTTCTATTCCCGACATCGTACGCACGGATTATGCGAGACACATTTTGTTACAGAAAGAGCTCCCGTGTACAGCCACTTACCGTACTGTGTGTGGTCGGAGAAAGTAGCAGATGATATAGCTGCACACGGGTATCAGGCAGGGCCGTTCATTGTAGTTACGGGGGTTACCTCAACTAACTGTATATGCCAGGAAACAGAGACGGAGTTAAATTCCGAGCATATAAATGTAGATTATCTGCATGTTCCTCCTCAATGTGTTGCCACAAAATATCTGATGGGAGCCGGCGAGAACTTGAGACATTCTGTTTCAGGCATCGAGATGGTTCGCTATGAGAATTTGGAGGAGCTAGTTAGTGAGGAAATCCCACGTGTCTACCGAGTAGGGTGCCACAAGTCCTACATGATAGTTGATTACTGTGACGTTTCAACGTTAATGCAGATGTTTCGAAAAAGTTACCGAGACTCTGTATTAACGTTGAACGAGATTTTCAAATGGTTCCACACCGGTATAATGTTAAACGAGTCGATAGGCACGGTAATGGGTGTGAACGGCCATGTTTTGGATCCTGCGGAATTACTGGAGTACGGTAACGATCCGACAATAAGTGGACTAAAAAGAATATTCATTTTTCTTTCCAGCATATACAAAGTGGAGGAACAGTTTTCCGGAAGTAGAACCCCACCGACACGGCGGTACCCAGATATCATAGAAGAGACGGACACCTCAGAAATTGACGAAGAGTGAACGGTGAGAAAGCATATTGTTTTTGTTCTGTATTCCGGAGTAGGGTATAATTTCCGAAACTGAGGGTAAAATGAAAAGATCGATATTTAAAAATAGTAATAAACGTGTACATATATATTTAAAATGAGCTATGAATACAAAGTTAGAAGCGATAGAATATAAAAAACAGAAAACTCACCGGAGATTCGGTACTTATACCTGTTGAGCTTCTTCTTCTTCTTCTCCGGAAAGTATCTCCACTATCTCCGGTTGGGGGTTATTTCCACCCGAAGATAGTGAAGTAGTAGAGTTACCAGCATTCGGTATCAGGGGGGAGGACAGGCGTGCGAAAAATAGAGCAGAACTCGGAGGGGGAATTTGTGGAAGAGCTGCAGGTTCGAGAGGCACGGGTTCTGTAGCAAGAGTGTGAGTAGTAGAGGTAGAAGGTTTGGAACGGTCCAAAGGTGACGGAGACGTAGGCATTCGAGACAGAGGGGGTGGGGGGTTTACTGTTGTGGAAGATGAAGAAGTTTGTTTTCGTCTTAAACTCTTCCCTGATTCTAGATGCTGGTAACGTCTTACATGTCTTTTTCGGAGAGTATCGAACCTGTAAATAGATAGAAATATTTTGTGAGAAAATGCATATAAATATATAGAACGAATTAGTAATGATTAAAATGTTTAAATTTAGTATGTTTCTATGTGTGAATCGGGAATTATCAGATACTTTAATCGAAAAATTGTAAATATCCGTGTATAAGAAATTATAATTTGAGAATTCCAGAAAAAATGTATTCCAATATAATAGACGTGTCAAAATATTGTATTATAAAATATGGTATTTACCCTTTTTGGTGGGTACGGCACTCGTCCAGAATCTCGTTCTGCATATCATGAGTACCGAATCTCCGGTCCAGCTCCTCTTCCATCTGGTCCAACTGTCCCCTCATGACGTCTATTTGTTGCTTGAAGAAATTTCTGTTTTGCTGATTTATCCTGTGATATTTCGCCAATATATTCCTTATTTTTCTGAGAAACGTCTCTTCCGTACCCGTCATCACACCGAATATCTGCATTAATATGAACTGTGTCTGCATCATGTTGCCTATGGTGAAAAACTTTTGCTGAAAACAAAAAAACATATGTCTTACTTTTTGTTTTTTATTTCCAGATGGCATCCCTACCGTTCGAATTTGACCTCCTACACGCGAATGTTAAAAATGAAGCTGAAAGTGGAGGTGAGAGAAGGAATCTATGGAGCAAGACCCATGCGAAGCAGGCTGAGAAGCAGATTGCGTGCTTTGTAGATTTTTGCGAGGAGAATGGTTTAGCTGGAGAGTTGTTGGAAAATCTGGAAGAGGTGTGCAAGGATATGGAGGTTAGGCTCGACAACCTCGTCAAGCTGTTCACGTACATATTTGAGAAGAAACAAACAAGTCCGGTGTTCGAGGGGTTTATTGAAAATATAAAAAAAGCTGTCTATGTACCATCCCACTTCAGCATGAAAGTGTGTTTTGAACTGATGGAAGTTTTCAAAGGTGTGCGGAAGCAGAGAGGTATAGATAAAATGGGGGGTACAGAAGGTGAAATGGAGAAGAGGATGCTAGAGATTTTGAAAAAACGAAAATTGGATAACTAGAAACTAACAATGCTAACACACTAATCATCTTATTCAATTTTCGTTATTTCTATATATGTAATGTACATAACTTGACATGTGTGCAGAGTAACACTGTTTTTTCTGATCCATATATGTATTTTGAATAAATGGAAATAATAAACATATATTGAATATATATACAAAAAATGATTATGTTAATTATTTACTTGGAATACTTACAAAGTTCTCTCTCTCCATATTCTTGATGGCTTCTATAAGATGTCAGAACAAACACTGTCAGTGTATTCGACAAGTTTCATTTTCCATTCGCAATATCAAAAGGAAATGGGTGGATGTTGATATCTCTGTAAGGAAATGGGTGGATGTTGATATCTCTGTACGGAAGTGGGTGGATAGCGGTATCATATTCTGCTAACGAGAATGACAAACCATTCGCAGTATGTCACAGAACCAGCTAACACACATAACTCATGGTTAAAGTGTAAAACCGTATACCTTTGTAACCGTAAGTTAATGACCGCTAATAACAGTCTATATATATATATATCACACACACATATGTCAGAGTATATATATATATTACATATACATATACACCTTGACCTTGACCTTGAGATGACCTTGACCTTGACCTTGAGATGACCTTGACCTTGACCTTGAGATGACCTTGACCTTGACCTTGACCTTGATATGACCTTGCCCTTGACCTTGAGATGACCTTGACCTTGACCTTGAGATGACCTTGACCTTGACCTTGACCTTGAGATGACCTTGACCTTGACCTTGACCTTGAGATGACCTTGACCTTGACCTTGAGATGACCTTGACCTTGACCTTGACCTTGAAACTTCAAACCCGGATATCTCGGTAACCGGAAGTGCTAGACCGGAAATGACACCATATTCGGATTCTACGCCTCGAGATCTATCGATTGGACAACTTGACCTTGAAATGACCTTCAAACTTAAAATCGCTATATCTCGACGCCTAATTGACCTAGGAGGATGATTGATAGCTTGTTGGACTCGGAGTGAAGGCCTCTTTCCGGTGAACCAGGTTTCATTGTTCTAGGACCGGCCGTTTCCTACTTTCTTTATTTTCAATCGTAGACCCCCTTCCGACCACTCTACTGAAAGGTCTCGACGTGCAGATTACGAATTTGTCATCACTTCCGGTCTAGCTCAATTAGGAACCGAGCTATTTTCTTATCTACGTCCTTCTTCCTTTGCCGATAGATAAACATTTCAGACGTTCCTTCGTTAAGAATTTATCTACATCCTGTGTCCTGTGTTTACAGATAAACATGAAAACCTTTACATAGCGATATCTACGAGGAAAACATGTGGTGAAGACGGTTAACCATTTCCAGGATAATTACATAGGGTCAGTAGAACCGTTAGGATCGGAGATAACTGTTGCGTCATGCTTGCGTATATAAAGAACGGCGTTCTCTCCACAAGACAGTCTTCGTGAAATAATCATTGTACGATCATGGACGTACAGTTATCCGCTGACGATCTGTTAGTGCTATATCGTGACGGATATTACACAACATCTGCACAATTACGGGAAGTGTTGGCGAACATTGCGCAGAAAATCATCGCGGGAGAAAATATCTCATTGGTCGAGGAGTATGACCACTTACTACGGACAGTGACAACATCCGCACCCGATCTTTCAGGAGGAGGATGGACAGATATTCCCGAAGAGTCCCCAGGCCCCCCATCGACACCTGATCCTGTATCCCGAGTCACCAAGGAGACTCAGGCATCCGACACAGGAACTAACGCTGCATCCAGATCACACCCGGAGCCTTTGCCAGGACCGTCATGGAGACCGGACCCACCAGCAGAAGGAGGATGGACAGGTATTCCCGAAGAGTCCCCAGTCCCCCCGTCGACACCTGATCCTGTATCCCGAGTCACCAATGAGACGCAGGCATCCGACACAGGAACTAACGCTGCATCCAGATCACACCCGGAGCCTTTGCCAGGACCGTCATGGAGACCGGACCCCCCAGCAGAACAGCCATCAAATGGGAAAGGTAAGAAAAGGAAACGTGCTTCAGTGTCTCGTGAACAGATAGGGAATATAACATTACATAACATTCAAGAACGTGCATATCCTAAATTCCGTTCCAAGGGACGACGTGTTGAATTCAGTTTCTCACACCCACCAGAAAATGTCGATCCTCACACTTGGATTCGCGAAGGTGTTGAAAATCTTCTCATCTACGTTAAAAAAGACACCAAGGATGAAGACAAAATAGGTTTAACTTTGTCTAACATATCTGACCCAACTGTGAAAGATATTTACATCGGGTGGCATAGATGTGATCAGTTGCATAGTGATATGGTGTGGAACATTATGTACAAAATACTACAAAGTGCGAAAACCTTCACTGCTACAGATCGTTTAATTTTACGAGCAGACCATGTCAATATACCTGTTGGAGATGGTGGGGGTAATCGAACATATTGTTTACCTAATTATATGTTAAGCACTCGAAAAAGAAGTATCGTCGGTGTGCCAAATAGAAAAAAACCACTCTGTTTAGCTGAAGCGCTGGTCATAGGGAAAGCCTATGCTGATAACGATCCTTCCTATACTCAATACAGAAAAAACAGAAATTTGCTCAAACCTGTTTTCGAAATTATGCGAAAAGCAGATGTAGATCTGACAGACAATACGTGTGTCGGAAGTGGAATTCCCGAACTGAGAAAATTTCAGCAAGTTCTCCCAGAATATAAAATTATTGTATACAACAATCTTCGTGACGTTAAAGATGTTTTGTTTGAAGGACAGGTTGAAAACGCTTCCAAATTTATATATCTTCTCTACGATAACCTGAGACAGCATTATGATGTGATAGTGAACTGTGTTGGAGCATTTGCGGCAAAACAAGAATGTCGCGGGTGTAACGAACTCATATTTCAGAAAGCTCATAACCATCTGTGTAAACAGTTATGTTCTATGTGCCGTTCAACTCCACCGTGTGTGCCTGAACAGGGTGTTCGTAGAATATGTCAAACATGTAACAGAATTTTCAAAAATGAGAACTGCTTCACAAATCATGTTTCTACACCGTTCCGAAACGGTACTGTCTGCAGCGAAATCCAACAGTGTCCCCGATGTTTCAGAATTATTCTCACGAACAATAGATATGAGAAAGTACATAGATGCAACATGAAATATTGTACGGTATGTAATTGTGTGAAACCTGTAAATCATTTCTGTTACATGTCTATACCGAAACCTAAACAGAACTCAAAATTTCTATTTGTGTTTTACGACTTTGAATGCTACACTGACATTCCTTATTTTGAGAAAGAAAAAACTTTTCTTCACGTTCCGAATCTTATTGTGGTGCAGACGGCCTGTCACGCATGTTACAAAAAAGAGGATTTAACAGTTCCGTGTTCTGTTTGTGGAACAAGAGAGTTTATATTCTGGGATGACCCTGTAGACACATTTCTGTCCTATTTGGAATTGCAGCATAAGTTTTCCGACATAACCATCTGTGCACATAATGCACGAGGTTACGATTGTACATTTTTATTATGGAGAATGTTGGAGAGAGAAATGAAACCTCGTGTCATCTTAGATGGTACCAAAATCATCAGCATGACATACCAAAATCTTCATTTTGTGGACAGTCTCAACTACGTTCAGACAAATCTTGCAGGCTTTTCGAAACTTTTCGGTTTGCCTGTTCAGAAAGGATATTATCCGCATTTGTGGAACACCTACAAGAACAGAAATTACATTGGACCGATGCCTCCTCCTTCTGCATACGGTTATGAATACATGAAAACAGTTGAAGATCAACACCGTTTCATGTCTTGGTATGACGTCGAATGCATGCGAAACGTACCTTTCAACAACAGAAACCAACTTCTCCAATACTGCATCAAGGATGTTACCCTGTTGAGACAAGGATGTCTGAAGCTGAGACAGAATTTCCTAGACATATGCAAAATAGACATTTTCAAGGATTGCCTCACAATAGCATCTGCCTGTTCACTAATTTACAGACAGAAATTTATGCCTGCTAACACTATAGGAATAATTCCTAAAGGAGGTTACCATCATGCAGATCAGATGTCGAAGTTTGCATTGAAATGGCTAACCTACGTTGAAGAACAGAATGATGTAATACTTCTTCACGGCGGACGTACTCGTGAAAAATATGTCATAGGAGGACGTTACAGAGTGGACGGTTATCACGAGGAGACGAAAACAGTGTATGAGGCCCTGGGCTGTTACTGGCATGGTTGTCAACGTTGCATATCCGTTAACAGGGATATGTATCCGAAAGATGACGATGAAACCGATCAGGATAGTAACAGTCAAAAACACAGTGACATGTTGAACACTGCAGCCTTCAGATACGAGACAACATGTCGTAAACTTGCAGCTTTACGTTCTGAAGGATACCATGTCGTCACTATGTGGGAATGCGATTTCAACAAAATATTGAAAGCAGATCCTGAACTGAATAGATATCTATCGACACATCCTATTGTTTGCTGCATTCCTTTGAATCCACGAGACGCCTTATATGGAGGAAGAGTTGAAACAGTCAGGACTTATTACAAGATCAAGGAAAACGAGAAATTGCAGTACAACGATTTTACAAGTTTGTACCCTTATGTGAACAAATACTGTGCCTATCCTGTCGGACATCCTACAATATTTCTAGGAAATTCTATTCCTCCGGTAAATGAGGTTTTGAACATGGAGGGACTCATCAAATGTACTATTCTGCCACCGAAAACCCTTTTACATCCTGTTTTACCTACAAAAATGCACGGAAAACTGATGTTTGTATTGTGCAAGGAATGTGCTTTTAGATTAAAATGTGAAGGTACATGCAGCCATTCCGATGATCAGCGTATACTTTCAGGAACTTGGGTCATAGCCGAGGTGTGTAAAGCTTGCAGTTTAGGCTACAAAGTGCTGTCAGTGTCGGAAGTGTGGAAGTATGAAACATTGATGTACGACCCTGTCACAAAGACTGGAGGACTTTTTTCTGGTTATGTCAACACCTTCTTGAAAATAAAACAGGAAGCGAGCGGGTGGCCTTCATGGTGTCAGAACGACGAGGATAAGCAGAAATACATACAGGAATATTTCGATAAGGAGGGTATTCTGTTGGAAGAAAACAGTATCGAAGTCAATCCCGGGAAACGTACTCTGGCTAAACTCTGCCTTAATTCTTTATGGGGCAAGTTCTGCCAACGGGACAATCTTTCCCAGACAACCATCATCAAGGAATCGAAGGATTTCCTCGATAAAATGACTGACCCAAATATCATAATCGGAGGAGTCGTATTCATCAATCAGGACACCGTTTTAGTGAACTGGAAATATGTTGAAGAGGCAGTCAGTCAGAACAGGAAAGTAAACGTTCCTATCGCTGCCTTCACAACATGTCATGCTCGTCTGAAACTTTATGAACTTCTAGAAAAATTGGGTGACAGGGTATGTTATTGTGATACAGATTCAGTAATTTACATAGATAGTCCTGAAATGGAATACCATCCCCAGACAGGTGACGCACTAGGAGAACTCACCGATGAATTGGCAGATTTCGGCACCGATGCGGTTTGTGAACAGTTTGTTTCAACGGGACCGAAAAGTTACAGCATGAAAATAACAAAACCGTTCTCCGAAGCACAGTATATCTGTAAAGTGAAAGGGATTACATTGAATACCTCCACATCAGAATTGATTAATTTCGATACCATGTGCGACATGATAAACAATGAGAAACCTGAAGTTATGGTCGAAAATATTTTCCGAATCAGAAGAACAAAACAGTTCCAAGTCATCAGTACAAATGAAAAAAAGCTGTTTCAGCCAGTATTGTTGAAACGACAATTCGACCATGAACATTTATCGTTTCCTCTCGGATACTGTGCAGACTAAAATTTGTCTGTAACGGTCCAGAGTTCGTACCCTTCGGGGCTGATATAAAACGTGTTCGCAGGCTGACAGACCTTCATTTTTCTTCAGAATCTGTAAGACGTTTCTTCAGCATGATTCCTAAACTTTCTCATCCTTTCACCATGATGGTTTGTGGAGCATCAGGAAGCGGAAAAACTACTTTTGTGACAAACATGGTCGATTCCATCGTTCATCTTGTAGAAGGATCCGTCAAGAAAATCATATGGTGTTACGATCAGGAGAACAGTATTCCACAAAGTCTTCGAGATGTGCAATATCATAAAGGTATCGTCGATTGGCAGTCGTGGAACGGAAAAACTCCTACACTCATAATCCTGGATGATCTTATGATGGTTGCACAAGGGGAAAAAGTCGCCGACCTTTTCACAAAAGGCAGCCATCACAAAAACATTTCGGTGGTGTTCATAACACAGAATCTTTTTCACCAAGGAAAAAATTGCAGGGACATTTCGTTGAACGTGAAGCACTTTGTTATTTTTAAAAATCCTCGAGATATGAACCAATTCACTGTTTTTGCAAGACAACTTCATCCTCACCGCATGAAGGAACTCGAAAAAGTATATATAGATGCTACCGCACAACCTTACAGTTATTTGTATATTGATCTCTCACAGTCAACACCGGATCCTTTACGTTATCAGACAGACGTTTTCAACCAGAATTACTCAACTGTATATCTTCCTCAGGATTGTTTAAAACATCGAGATGAGGAAAACGAGGAAGACACGTACCAACTCACGTTCTAACAGGAATAGACATTCCACTTCTTTCAAGAAACATTCACCTTTCTTGCACGTGTTGAAAAATTCACCGCCCAAAATCCGTAAATCATTATTGAAAAGTGCTCCGAAAAAAACGATACGTTTCATCAGCGAATGCTGCCTGAACGTTTTAAAAGGAAACGTGAAAATTAAACCGTCCGCAAAACGTTGTCTGACACCTTACAAGTCGGTCATACGCAATCTAGTGAAACCGAAAGTGAACATCGAGAAACGCAGAAAGCTTCTTGTTCAGAAAGGAGGATTTCTACCTTTACTTCTAGGCTCCTTGTTATCGGGTCTTCTCGGTACTCTCATTCCTCATTGAGAAATGACATCTTCTTACAAAAAGATGATCGTCCTTTCACCGGAACAGTTAGCACGTATTCGTGGTTCCGAATTGTCTATAACTCAAAAATTATCCGTTCTAGATAAGAAGATGAATGATATTCTAAAAATGAAAAATATATCAGACGATCAAAAATGGCGTCTTTACAGAAAGGAACTGGACGAGTATTTATGGCTGAGTCGAAAATCCAAAGAACCATTACAGATTCCTATTGTTCAAGATAACGACGGTTCTTCTACTATTTCACCAGAATCGACGTATTTTCCTGAGAACCTGGCAGAGACATTACCCCGTAATACACGTCATCAGTTACAGAATATCATCGATGAGTACCAATCCACGGCACAACATTTGATAAACGAACGTCAGGAAAAAACACTTCCGGATCCGAAAACGTTGAACTTCTCATCGTCGCCAACGGAAAGCCCTGGACCGTCTCATCGACAGAAGAAGAAGAAGAAGAAAGTGACAGTCCGTGTTTCCAGGAAAACTACACCTTTTCTGAGAACACCTGACGCTTACAAACTGGTTCCTCTGAGAAAAAGCCGTAGACAGAGAGATCGGTCATGGGAGTCTCTAAGTTGAAACACAATAAAATTCTCACCAAAATATATTACGATCCCCGACACCATGGTTCATTCTCATCTGTAGATCGTCTGTGGAAAGCGGTACGGGATAAAAATATATCCCGCGATACGGTGAAAAAATGGCTGATGCATCAGGAAACCTACACTCTCCACAAATCTGCGAGAAAAAGGTTTCCTCGAAATCATTACAATGTATGGAACATAGACATGCTTTGGGAAGCTGATCTCAACGACATGACATCGATACAAAAACATAACGACGGATACAAATATCTTCTGACAGTGATCGACGTATTTTCAAAATATGCCTTTGCATTACCGCTAAAAAATAAAACAAGCAATTCGGTAACCGAAGCTTTCAAAACTATTTTCGAAGAAAACAGACGGAAACCTGTTACACTACAGACCGACCAAGGAACGGAATTTACAAATTCTACATTCCAGAAATTTTTAAAAAATGAACATGTACAATTCTCGACAGCAACAAATTATCCTGTGAAAGCGAGTGTAGTGGAACGTTTCAACAGAACATTAAAAGAACGGATGTGGAAATATTTCACCTCAAAACAGACAAGACGCTATGTAGATATTTTACCGCAACTTCTCGAAGGTTACAATACAGCAATCCACAGTTCCATAGGAATGGCCCCTCGAGATGTCAACGAAACAAACGTTTACATTGTGTGGAAACGTCTTAACAAACCTGACAAACATGTTTCACAACCTTCTTCAGATCTTAATGTAGGTGATATTGTACGAATTTCTGTCGTCAAAGGACATTTTGAGAAAGGATACGAACAAACGTGGTCACGAGAACTTTTCAAAATCCATTCCCTTGTTCAGCGAACACCTGTACCTGTATACATATTAGATGACTTAAATGAAGAACCAGTAAAAGGTACATTTTACAAACATGAACTGCAGAAAGTTTATTCGGATCCTGACGAAGAGTATAAAATTGACAAAATTTTGAACACCCGGGGAAAAGGAAAAAATTTGGAATACCTGGTTCGTTGGCTCGGATATCCACCTAGTTTCGATTCATGGATCAAGGCATCTTCCGTAAAACAGTTATCGGGAAAATAATTTCCAAAACATATTTATATCAAAATATGACGTTACTGCGATCCAGTGAGTCCTCTGTGTTCGGCGAGAATGGACGATAATTTCTACGTTTACCTCCTATCATCTGCATCGGAGGAATATTTTCCAGACAACACACTCACCCATTTCACCGTAAAACTTGCTAAACGGATCGATCTGTCTCCAGAATTGTGGGAAGTCGGATTGGCAGAACTACATTATTCAACTCTATACGACAATGTTTTGGAAACTGATTCTGGAATGTTAACTCTTCCTGTTCGGACATATGCAAGTGCTGAGGACCTAGTCTCTACCATCATCGAATCTCTCCCCGACGACCTGGAAATAAGGAGATCCGTTCTCGAGAATTTCTGGCATTTTTTGACGGAACCGCAATGGGGAACATTTGGATCTACTACCTGTACGGATAACACACTCTATATTAACGAACAACCATTTTATTTTCCTGCAACAACATATACGATAGAGGATCTGATTTATTTCCTGAAAACAGACCCTGCTAATGTAGCTGTTCCTACTCATCTCAGGTTTTTCTTCAAACAAGCCGTGTACAAACATCTATCCGTGATAGGGGTTCCGAAGCCTGAACCTGACGATGCTCCAACAAATACCGTTACACCCATAGACGAAACTGATGACTATGCTAAATTTCGATATGACATATTGAAATCTATTTATTCTACGCACGCAATGTCCAATAGTGTTGTGGATAAAAACCCATATATATTTATTTACTCCGATCTGGTGAAACAACAATTGGTCGGGGGAGAAATGGTACGTCTCTTGCGTCTTACCCGAAAACAGTGTTCGGACACAAATACGTCTTGCACAGTACCCGTAGCCCATCAATCATTCGACACGATTCATTACGTTCCTCTGGATAAAGCCTCTTTCGAAACAATAGAAATTGCGTTGTACGATAGAAAAGGAAATTTCTTACCTTTGAGAACTGGCTCCGTACCCACAATCGCTGTTTTACATTTTCGTAGAAAAGCAAAGTCCTTTTAAAAAACAGTAGACAGCTATTTGTCTCAGTCTTTGTCGAAAAGCGAATGAATCATCATGAATTCGCAGACCGAATATTACAGTAACCAAATCCGTGGAGGAATTGGCCCCATCTACCGTTCAACTAGAAATCAAAAAGGGAGAGGATTGGGGTCACTTTTCGCAGGACTGTTTAGAATGGTGAAACCTCTACTCTGGAGCGGTGCAAAGGCGATCGGAAGAGAAGCTTTAAAAACAGGCGCTAACATTATCACCGACATTGCAACAAACCAACAAACTCCGAAAACTATTGTTCGTCAACGGGTACGTGAAGCAGGTCAAAATCTTCAAAGTAAAGCACAACGAAAAATCGACTCTCTGGTAGGTTCTGGTATAAGAACAAAACCTGCAACAAGAATTGCTCAGTTGATGTTAAAACGTTCAGCCACCCGTATTAGAACATCTACGATCCGTAAAAAACAAGCATCCAAAAAACGAAGGAAAACATCCGCAAAATCTAGGAGAACACGTAAAAGAAAAATCAAACAGAAGGTCTCAGGGAAAGATATTTTTGGATAATGATGGAGGATAACATGTGCATGATCTCGCAGTTCGACCTCTTCCGGATAAAACCTATTCAGCAAAATGTGGAAAAAACGTACACAGCCACCTACAAGCCTATCGCTTCCATCGATAATCAGAATATAATTCAGTTTGTCATACCGGCGGCAGGAACTGATTTTCTCGATCTTTCATCTGCATATCTCCGTCTGCAAACGCAAATGGTTAAACAGGATGGAAGTCCCATGAGTGCTTCCGAAACCGAAAATGCCCTCACAAAAAACTGCGGGGTCGTGAATTATCTTCTCCATTCACTCTTTTCCCAATGTACAGTGACTCTCAACGGCATTGCTGTAACAACCGCCGACAACAATTACGCATATAAAGCGATCTTCGAAGCAGCTATCAATTACGGAAGCGATGCCGCAAACACGCATCTCACGAATGCCATGTGGTATTTGGACACACCTGAACATCAAGATGAAATCACTGCCGACAACACAGGTTTCACCACAAGAAAAAAATTTTTCCAGTATGTTCCGACGACCGGAAATCCTACGGAAGTGACAGCCGTGGTCGACCTTATGGGAAAACTTCACATAGATTTCTTCCACCAGTCTAAATACCTGATCAACGGTGTTGAAGTACGCATCGATCTAGCTAGATCACGTGACGCTTTTTACATCTGGGGAGACCAGACATCACCTACAGTCAGAATAAAAATTTTAAAGGCTGTTCTCGAAATAAATCACATCATTCCTACTCCTACCACCAGTTTGGCCATAGACAGAGCACTCACTTACGCTCCTGCTCATTATCCGTTCACCAGAAGCGTCATCAAAGCTTATTCTTACGTCGCCGGAACGCAACAGATTTCGATCGATAATGCTTTTCAAGGTCCTTTTCCGAATGTTGTTCTTTTTGCTATGGTATCCACCGCCAGCTTTCTCGGAGACAGTAAGAAAAATCCGTTCGACTTTCTTTCCATCTTGTGAAAAATGGAGAACTCGTACCTTCCGAACCTTTACAAATCACCACAGGAGGAAACAGCGGATTGATAACACGTGCCTATCAAACTCTATTTTCCGGTACAGGCATTCACCACTCAAATTACGGACACCAGATCACACGGAAAATGTTCGAGAACGGATTCTTTTTTCTGATTTACGACATAACGCCAGACTCTTCAGGAAACGACACGCACACCAGTCTCCAGGAACAAGGCATCATCGGAGCCGAGATGCAGTTTTCTCCTCAGCTGTCGGAAAATATAACATGCCTTTTGTATGCTGAATTTGAATCTGCAGTAGATATACCTAAAGATAGAAGTGTCATCCTCCATCAGTGAGACCGAATTTTCCATAAATATGTGTGCCTGTGTTTCTGACTCACAGTGTTACCGAAATAGCTCTTATGTAAACATTATACTTCTTGTGATGGAAAAACCCCCAAAGTGATAACCCGTACTATGAAGCATAGTAGTGTTTCTTCGAAAGTGACAACTTCAAAACCTGTGAACATACAATTGTTTCCCGAACTACTTGACAACAGCCCAGGAAGCATAGAAATGACCAAAGACAGACACATTATTATACATTATTGAAAACATAAGCAGCATGAACACGTCGCAGATCAGACAGATTCTATCTCGTAACTGTTCCACTAGAAACATTTTTTACGGTGTTTACCCGAGAGATCTTTTACCTCGGACGTTTCCTAAGCCAGCCTTGGTCATCGCAAACACTGACAAGTCCGACTCCCGGGGTACACACTGGGTGGCCTTCTATTTCGACAAAAACAATGTGGCCGAGTATTTCGATTCATACGGATTTCATCCTTTCTATCAAGAATTCGTAACTTTCCTGAACAGTCATTCCTCGGTCTGGACTTACAACAGCATTCCCCTGCAGGGGATATTGGCCACAACATGCGGTCATTACTGTTGCGTGTATGCTTATTACAAAGCACGTCACGTTACAACCAAGGATTTCATCCAGACATTTCCATCAGGTATCAGTAAAGATGGATATATCCTGCACCGTTTTCGTCAGATCTTCAAATGTTTACCACATTCCAAGTGTCCCAGAGGGGAACAAACGTGTTGTTCTATCCACACGATCCGGGCTCGTGTCATGAAAAAATATATTTAAAATGTGTGCTGCGTATCTTTCTCTCAGTGCCATCGAGACAGTTCTAGTGAACACACCATGGAACCTACTGCGGCTTCTATAATGGAGAAACACGACAAACTTGTGACACGTATGACCCATAAGGATGATGTTTCCAAACGTAAACCTCGCAAACGTGTGCAACCTATTAAATTAGAAACCGTTACTATCAAGAACGAGACGGCTGACGAGGGAATGGATCTGACTACGGACTGTGATTTCATAAAGAGACGTAGGGAAATTGGTTTTTCCACAGACAAAATCGAGTGTCCTAAACTACATGACGTAGATGCATGTTTAGATCTCTATCTTGCAAACACATATTTTCTGAACAAGGAAAAAAACAAGTACGTAGCCATAGGATTCGAAAAGGAATCACCTTTCAATTTGGTGTGGGAGTTTTCGCAACAGGGGAGATCACCCGTACGCATCGATTCTAAACAGATTAGAGAACTGTGTGCTTTAAAATCTGACTTACTGAATTACGTCGACACTGGTCGACGATTCAATTATTTGGTTACTGGAAATATCACCGTTAGTGGTGTAAATTTTTTCGGGAAACGTTGCATCTCGATGTATCAACATCATTCACCGGATGCTTTCATTTTCACAGCCTCTGAACTACATTTATTTATGTGTAATCTTTTCAGACCTCTGCAAAAATTAATGAACGAACGTTATCATAAATTACAACCTGAAATGGAGGCTTTTGTATATTGTATAAAAAAGAATATGGTTTCAGAAAAAAAAGAAGTACCCGATGTATTGAAGTATTTTTATGTACTTTGGTACAACGAACTGATGATTGAAATATATCTTCAGAACAATCTTGGACACACATTGATATTGTAAATAACTTACGTTATGTATCTGATGCTGTAAAGTATCCATTGTAAATCTATTCCATATTGTAAATGAACCATTGTTATTTTTATGTATTGTAATTCAGTCTTTGTTATTTTATGTATTGTAATATAACCCTTCAGGTATTGTAAACCTTCTATATCATAAATTGTAAATAAAACATTTGTGTTATTCTATATCCATACTATCAATTATAAATAAAACATTTGTATATTTTGAACATTTCTTTTATTTATTACAATAAAAAGTGTACATTTTCCAGACATTTTCAACTGCACAGGTTTTTTCACCTTTACCATGTTCTTTACATTTTAAACTTTCTGAACTGTTTTTGACACTGCTTAACTTTGGACATTCAAGTTCTTCGATATTGCATACAGTCATCTTACCTTCACCTTTTTTCCCCACTAATGTTTTCACCCATTCCATTTTCTCCGTACCTTTAACATAAACTTGCTGATTCATAAGCACTAAATACAGAAGATCTTCTAATTTCTCGTACGGTAGCCATCCATCATTCCAATCGAGACCATGTTTGTTGGTACGGAGCCAGTAATTCACTCGGCGATACTTTTCACTCAACAAGTGTAAACCATATGGAGGTTTCACTAAACAGTCAAATGCACTGTCGAAAGGAAATTTTAAAATTCCTACTTCTTTACACACAAATTCTCCTTCGACTCCTCGAAAACCTTGCATGTCCAAAAAACAGGCATCCATTTTGTTCAACAGGTGAACACTGTCAATGTATCATCAATACTGCCCCGACATACCGCACACTTGTCCAATTGAGAGGCACAGAGACCACAGGCTACAAAATGTCGACACGGAAGAATTACCAAACTGCGAGAGTTTTCAAAACATATTTTACAGAGTAGCACAGAATCCACACTCTGATTATCGGATGTTTTTTCAGTAGTTTCCACACTGTCGCAATATTTGCAACTTTTCGAATCACTGTGTAACGCTGCAACACTCTGTATGTAATTACAGGCTGGTATTGCCTGGTAATGTTCTAGAATCGGGCAATCTTCGGATGTCCAATCACACACTCCGTACCCACAATGGAAACATATTACCCTATCACTGAATCCTGAATAATAAAAACCTGCAGTGACTAATTCTTCAGCAGTCTGACGTAATCCTATTGGCCACTTTCTGTAAGTCTTGTATCTCGCATTCACCGACATATAATCGGTGGTAAAAGGACCGCCTGCTATCAGACGAGTATGGTAAGTATACACTCTCATATGTCGAACAAAGAAAACTCATATGATACTGTAGGTATCGGGTATGAAGGTTCAGCCAGAATATTCTCAAAATCAGATACTGTAGGTGACGGGGTCCTTGGTATCGGCGATAAAGGTTCAGCCAGATTATCCTCAGGATCGTCGGGGAACAGCCGTCTGCGAAAATCGAAACCTTCGGGAGGAACCACAGGGAAACAAGGATGACCTTCTAAGTTAAGTAACAATGGACGATCACAGCCAGAACACCACACGGAATTTCTGTCTGCCAACAAAGAAAGCCACTCTTTCACTCTCTTCTTCAAAGCTTTGCCCAACTCTTCCTTCCTGCGACGTAGTTCGCAGATACACCCGTGACTCGGAAATCCTGTTCTCTCGTCACCTCTTCTTTTCCTCTCTTCTATCTCCTTCAAAGTCTCGCAGCGACGGTGAATTATTTTTCCTGATCCGTTGACCACGTGACATCCACACCAGGGAGATTCAGGTATCGCTACATACATAAACGGGAAATAACTCAGCAACCGATCCAGGGCCGTTCGATCGCTGTCCAGATCGCCGCAAGACCGAACAAGTTCCCAGAACTCTTCGTAGCTGATCTCGTAGAAATTCACACCATTATCAGACAAACGTGTACCGCTTACATCCATCCTCACATGATACTAAGATCCTCTTTCCTTTCTATTTATACCTTTTTCCCTCCTACGTCACCATTTCCGTTAAACAGACTTCAAACTACAAGGCTACGCCCAAAACATGTTCGGGCATGTTCACACAGAACCGTTACACCACCCAGAAATTGCAAATTCATCCAAACCTACGCCCAAAACATGTTCGGACATGTTCTATTCAGACAGAAAACCGTTACACCCGTTTCCAGGAATCTCAGACTCATCAACGGTCTCAAAACGGGAAACGCCCGCCCAAAAAATAGCCACAAAAACCCCGAATACTTTCCCTCCTCCCCCCTAAGAGGAAGAAAATGGCGTCACAGAAATTAAAACAATTCATAATAATAATAATAATAATAATCCGAGAATTTCAGACTCATCAACGCCATCTGTTTTCAAACACCGGAAACACGTACTCCAATTTATATATGACGTCACACGCCAAAATAGCGTAACAAGAAACAAAATGGCGTCACAGAAATTAAAACAATTCATAATAATAATATAATAATATTTAATAATATAATCTGGTCACGTGACTTCCATTTTGTGACGTCACAGTCACGTGACTCTCAGAAATTGCAAATTCATCCAAACCTACGCCCAAAACATGTTCGGACAAGTTCTATTCAGACAGAAAACCGTTACACACATTTCCAGGAATCTCAGACTCATCAACGGTCTCAAACGGGAAACGCCCCCCAAAAATAGACATATATCTCATCAACACCGGAAACCCTTATCAAGTCCTCAATAACAACAGGAAACCCGCAATCTTATCAAAGTCCCGAAAACGCCCCCCGGAAACACTTATCACTCTCCTCATTAACAACAGGAAGTCCATATCATTAAGCCCCGCCCACTTTTTCCCAACAGCCAATCAAAACGCTCAAAACACCCACCCTTGCTTGCCCACACTGCTTGGTCATCAATTGATCTTTGATCGATCTTTTCCAATCAATTGATTTATCGGACTCTACGCGGGTGCATAACTACTTTTTCTGACTCACTTACATGATCATCATGATCTGCTTTTTGAATAAATTCTTCATCTCGAAACATTTCAGATGAACTAGTGTCGCTCTCGAATGAAACCTTTCTCCAACATCCACCGTACACGCTCATGCTGTCTTTATGCTACATTTTTTATACTATTTCCCCCAAAACAGAAACGTCCACTTTAAAATCTAATCTCACACCCCCTGAGCAAGTAAAAGCTACTAAAATATTTCACTCACAAAGCAGAGTTAACCAAAGTTAAAAGAAAAAACTGAACAGCAAAAAATCACATACGTTACCAGGCGCGTGGGGGTATATTTGAACCCCAGCAACTTTGGGACAGCTTCACCTTGCTGTAGTTATTACACACTGAAGGAGGCAATGTTGACGTTTGAATCAGACTGTTTTAGAAAGGTACTGGAAAAACTAGCAGTGTGGTCAACCAACAAGTGTGTAGGTATTAAAAAAATTCCTACTTGGGGGTCAAATATACCCCCTTACGCCTACTTAAGGTTTAAGAAATGGTGGAGAAACAATATAAAATTAAAAGTTTGTGGCAAGTATTTACAATTGCAATGTTGATATAAAATAAAATTCAACAAACAACCACTCTTATAGGTAGAGGACTGGCTGGAAATTTGTTTTTTTTCTTTTGACAAACCTATTGAAGATATAAGAAACATTACATATCATTGATCTCTTTATCGGATTATTTTTACATGTTGAGTCTCCTTCCTGGCTGTGTTATTCTATTTCCATTTATGTGAAAAGTATAAAAAATACAAGCGGGTGTTGTAGTAGACACTTAGCTGTAATTTTTCAGATATCAAATACGTATTTTAGTTATGAATGGCTTTCGTTATTCGTTGATTAGTTATCTTTTATTTCTCATTGTGAATCAATATTAGTTTTACATCAATGGATATATAGATGTAGATTTATGGATGCAAGAAAAATATTAATAATTGCCTCTCTAAGAATTACGAGAAATGAGAGAACTAATTAATTAAAACCATTCAGAAGTAAAATATTTGATTTCTGAAAATTCATAACTTTACTTATCCCATCATTAGAAAATAGAATAACACAGCTTGGAAAGAGACACAACATGCAAAAATCGTACAAGGACAATGACATTAAATATTTCTTATATCTTCAAGAGTCCTGTACTCATATGATTAGCTGTTGTTTGGAAAAAAATATTTACATTGAAACACGATGCACTAAACTGACGTCATGCGATCCTAATAGGGCCTCCCCGATGGCGCAGTGGTAGCGCCGTCGCCTTGTAATCAAGGGGTCCCGGGTGGAGGCACATAGTGGTTCGGATCCAACTTTAAACTGTAGGTCCAGTCCCGATTAGCCTTACTGTGCATAAAGTGGACTTAAAACACCAAATGAACCAACCATGCGATTCTAATCAATGGAAGTGAAGGACTGCCCGACTCAAAAGATATGATGCCACAAGCAAAGAGAAGCGATAAAAGTACCATTTATAATGAGACACATTAAGGGACGCGAAAAGTATATGTTCGGAATAAGCGAGATTTCGTATTTGTGTTTGTGTTGTTGCTTTCATGTCACTTTGGCTAATCGCGACAATGAGGGTAAGTGATGATGAGATGAAGTTGGTGAACACACTCGCGAAGAACACCTATGCCCAAACTGAACTCGAATCCGCGAACGTTGAAATCGGAACAGAAGTAGACCATGTAATGCTCATTTTTAAAGAAATGCTTTTTCAAATATTATTATTCGTTTTCTTGCTTTCAATTAATTATTCGCTTTCTATTTTAAATTTGAACAGGACAGACAGACACACATCCATGTCTTATACGAGATTCGAATCTGGGACCTCAGACGTCTTACCGCGCTGCATTAGCCAATACACCAAGGAGGTCGACTTTAAATTTTGGGAGTTGGCACGGATAATTGAACACGGACCACTCGCACCAATGATAGAGCGCTAGCCAATAGCGTACTCAGGAGCTTACTAATCCACCGAGCAGACGGTAAGCAAGATGGAATTTAAAGAGAGCTTTCTTCTGTTTTGTATTGTCTCATTGATCAATCTCTTCAAAGTGCAAATTAAAATATCTTCATAGAAACCTTTCCCAACTTGAAAATTACAAGTGGTCCCTTATTATCCTCAAACACTACTTCTTTTTCAAATTCCACGCAAACAGATATGACGCATTACATATTAGATGAGCTACTTGTAGGAAGACTTATGTTTGTTAATTACATGTTCCTGTTCCAGAACGAACGCATTATGAATTCCACTAGCATTGCGTGGATTAGATTATACCGATTGCACAGGTCTTGTTCGAATTGTAATGCACATGATTCATTTTCTTGTGTCTTCCTATTAAGTTTAATATACAAGATGAATAAGTAAAAAAAAAGTCCGAAAACAATTTTCATGGTTAAGTTGAAGAATGAGCATGAACGTTTTCAATATTATTTATGATAACTACATTTGTGAACTACAGCCGAAGTTTAGTACATTTCATCTGCATGCTTCTTCCATGCAAATTCCATTATTCATTGGAAGGGATGTTATCCTGCATCCTTGAAAATATTCCGTGCGAGGATACCATCTACTCGTTGGTTCTCATACAGACGAAAACAGCAGCAGTTGGTCGAATTTCCACGCATTTCCCAGGGATTCATCATTTTCGGACACTTGTTTGTACCAAACAACGGGAGACAATTTTAGTTTTCATGCTCTGTGTCATTTTCACTGAAAATTATAGACATGCTAGCTAATTATGGCACCACTCGTAATAAAAGATGATGATAAAGCTACCACTCTGAACATTGCAACATGCTATGAAGAGGATGTGAACGTAAGGCTCCATACATTTACAATCTTGGCCATTTGAACGGTGATTTAATCAGCGCCAGGCTCCTCCCGCCTTGTATATATACTGGGGGTGTTTTCAAATGAGAATTGTTTAGACACGGAGTGGCTCTGGTACTAGCTCAGTCTTTAACAACCCTTGTGGCGGTTAAAGGAGGCCAGAGCGTGGTGATGATCACCACCTCCAACTATCGAGATCGAGAGAGTGGTTGGTGCCTTCACCCACACCCATATGTACCTTCAAGGCAAGGTGCAATGCACAGGAGGTAGTTTTACTATTTATTAAACATTATTTGAAGAATTTGACTGTTGTTACCATTACCACTACTACAGAGCATTCCCTGACATTCGCTACGAGACTCTGCGGCAAGCAGCCCGGCATCAGCGCTTGTCTGTCCCGGTGAACGGGTCCGCGACAGTCGCTAGAGTCAGCTATTAAACTTACAGTTTTCATATTGTGTACTAACCTTGACTACAGAAGGTGTTGAAAATGATGTCCCTCTGCTGCAACACATTCCTGGCATCTCCGAAGGAAATTGGCATTTACACGTGCAAGTTCGTCTACAGTAATTCTCCCGATTTTTCGTACAACACTTTCTTTTAACTCACGGATTGTGTGCTGATTGTCTTTGTATACTATATTTTTTATTCAGAACTGACCTTATTACTCTAAACTTTTTTACGAGGTTTAATATAGTGGTCCTATGTGGAACGGGAACACCAGGAAATATCGTTGCAAAACGTCGTCCCACTTCTCCACAATTCCTCTTTCCGAAGTAACACTCGACAAGATAAATCCTTTGTTGTAATGTAAACTTTTGTGGTGCTATATTAAGTCACAATCTTCAACACACGGACACGACACAGCACAACTTCCGAGGGAGGATTATACTGGCGTCAGTCTGCAACGTCAACAGAAAGGGAAAGAGAGCGAAGGCAGGGAGAGCGAAAAAAACAGACTAGCGTGCGCCTGTCGCGGACCCGTTCGCCGGGAAAGACAATCCCTGACGCCGGGCCGCTTGCCGCCAAGTCTCGTAGCGAATGTCAGGGAATGCTCTGTAGGCAATATTTAAATCAGTATGAATCATAACCCGTGGCGCAACAGCCCGTTGAGGCCGGCCTCACTCCCACCTAATCCTGCTCATTCACTCACCCTAGGAGGGAGATCATCCAACCAGCTACGGGGCGACGTGTGGTCAGCATGACGAACCCCAAGTCATTGTAGGTTTTCACGCTACCCATTCGCAGCTCCCAAATCTCCTCACGATGGTAGGTGGCCACCGGTCCCATACACAGGCCAAAATCTCAAGAGAAAAGTTGTTACGCTTCCCCCAGGAGACTCGAGCCTGCGCGTGTCCCGTAGCTGGAGCCCAAAGCAAGACATCTTAGACCGCAGGGCCACGGTGCGGAACATTTAAATCAGTATAATTAATTGAAAAATAATTGATTGATTTGGTGTTTTAAGTCCACTTTATGTACAATAAGGTTAATCGGGACTGGGCCTACAGTTTAAGGTGGGATCCGAACCACTATGTACCTCCACCGGGTATCGAACCCGGGACCCCTTGATTACAAGCCGACGACGCTACCACTGTGCTATCGGGAAGCCCAAAATTGAAAAATAGAATAGACATGTAATACAAATAAACCAAATTCATTTGCATTCATTCTGAATGCGTATATGCTTGAAAATTCTATCATGGTTCAAAAATTAATAAATAATCGAAGGTTGTCAGTTTCTCGGAAGTACTGCAAACATTTATATTACTGAGAGACTTTAAGCTTATTGATTAATTTAGTAAAAAATGTTCCGGTGGAATCTCAACGAATGATTGTACCGTAGCCAAACTGCTCTTTAAATGGCCTTTTCCCGTTAGCTGATAATGCCTACCCTATTATTTGCCCAGACCACAATTTATCGTGGCTTATAAGAGGAAAACAAGCCTGCCCAATAACAAGTTTCTTATACTGGGAGATTGGAGTTGTTGTTTAGTGGTTATATGTCAATCGATCTCCGGAAAGCACCACAGGCCTCGGGAGATCGGTTGGTTGTGGAAGTTGCTTTAATCTCAAGAGAGTCACCACACCAGTTCCTTTCCGAGACATGGAGCTCTCAAACGGAAGAGATTTCTTTCTTAAACTCTCTTCTTCACCAAAATACAGTTCCGCTGAGCGTATCTGGAAGAAAATTGTGTGCCGTAAAAGTCTTGGAGTTAAGCGGTGATCTTTACGCTGAGTGTTACATGAGACGTAGCTAACGGCAACGATCGTATCAAACTTTAAGCTGTAACATTTTGAAACCTTTTATGCTGTTGGTTTAGAATTGGGAAGAAGTATATAGCATCTTTAGTTCTGCCTCTGCTCGATTCTTCAGGATGACTGGTGGCTTATGTTCAACCTATGACCTATTCTTCAGTTTTAATGCTAAGGAGGAGCCAAAGTAATAATTGTACACGATGTATGCAAAGTGACCAGACGTCCCGCTTTTAGTGCAAATGTCCCTCTGTCACGCAAAATTATTAAGGGACACAGAATTGTCCCTCTATCGCAAAATTTACTTTACATTTCTCGCTTTACGAGAATAATATGGTTGAGTAGAAGAAAAGGCTTTGTACGGCCTTAACTCTGCCATTTAAAACAAGGCATTAATAAATAACACTGTCCAACAATGGTTTTGTTAAAAGTAAAATTTCAACGGTTCTTTATGTTTTGCCACCTGCTGATTCCGAAAATGAAGTCAGAAATTGTCAATCACCCACCATTTTATTGTAACAATAAAAATATAATTCTGCATTATTATTGCAGCATGCAGTCCATAATAAGCTGATTGGTAGGCAATATTTAAAATATGTTTATGTCTTTGCTCCAACAATACACTAGTAACTTTAGGCCATTGATGTCTGCATGAATGTAGTGAATTGCATAATGATCCTGATTTTGTGGGGAGTGTTTCAACAACTGAACCTCACTTAATAACTGAAGAGGATCTTAACGATTTAGTTTGAGATCTAGAGTTAAGTAAGGGTAAAGCAGAACTGCTTGCATCGCGATTAAAAGGATGGCATTTATTGGAGAGTGACACTAGAGTTACTTTTTCCGGCAATGCCAAAAATACTTTGTAGATATGTATGCTGAAGATAAGGACCTTGTTTTCTGTTGTAACATGGATGGTCTATTAGAGTGACTAGATATTGTCCATAAAAGTAAAGAATGGAGTTCGTTTTTAGACTCTTGGAAAACAAGTTTGAAAGGAGTTGTACTGTACAATGGAAATAAATATCCAAGTATTCCCGTAGCATATTCCTGGGGCATGCAGGAAAGTTATGAAAACATGAAACTGTTAACAAATATCCAGTACTGTAAATACTCTTGGCAGATATGTGAAGATTTAAAAGTTATTGCTATACTCTTAGGATTGCAACTACGTTACACCAAATTTTGCTGTTTTCTGTGTAAATAGGACAGCAGAGATAGAAAAAATCATTACGTTAAAAAGAACTGCCCGAAGAGAGAGTTACTCATCGCAGGACAGGAGAATGTTGTTCATCCACCACTTGTAAGTACAGACAAAATCTTACTGCCTCCTCTCCACATAAAGCTTGGTCTGATGAAGAATTTTGTAAAAGGAATGGACTGTGAGGGTAGTGGATTTATGTTCCTCAAAGAGAAGTTTCCGCGAATTACTGAGGCGAAACTAAAAGAGGGAATATTTGTTGGCCCTCAAATCAGGAAACTAATGAAAGATAATGGTTTTGAAAGGAGCCTAAATGAGCTGGAATTGGCTGCTTGGCAATCTTTGAAGGAAGTAAGCATAAATTTCCTCCGAAACTACAAGTCAGAAAATTACAGAGAACTTGTCAGTAATTTGATTCAGAACTATCATGCTCTGGAGAGTAATATGTCTCTGAAGATACACTTTTTAAGACTCCCACCTCGATTTCTTCCCGCAAAACCTTGGGACAATGAGCGAGGAACATGGAGAACGTTTCCACCAGGAAATTGGTGAAATGGAAAGGCGCTACCAGGGAAAAATGGACTCCAAATATGTTGGCAGATTATTGCTGGACACTAAAAGTGATGTTCCTCAGGCAAAGTACAGCCGAAAATCAAGTTCGAAGACATTCTAGATATGCCATTGTAAAAAATATTGCATCGTATCACTATAAAGCTATATAAGATTTGTATGTACCTGATATTTTGCATGTACCCTGTTACTCAAATTTCATGGGTGATGGAAAAATTCTGTAATTAGATTTGAAATCAGCACATCAAATTCAATTAGAATCACACACAACTTATCTTTTAACAGACAAAAACTTCAATTTTGTTGGACAGTGTAATAAATAAATAAATAAATATTTAGAAGCATTCAGTGGTCATTGGAGGATATCGTTGATCATTGCTATGAAGAACAGAAATGTCAAGTTTCGATCGTGGGTATCGACTGATGTTATTGACATATCGATTTGCCGGCCCCCGTGGCGGAGTGGCTATCACATCGCGCTACGACGCCAGGGGTCCCGGGTTTGAACCCCGGCCTCGGCATGGATGTTTGTGAGTGTCCATTCATCAATTTCATCATATCATCACAAAAGTGGCACAAAAGCGAAGTAAAATAAACCAAATCAATCAATTGGCATATCGATTTGACATGCTGATAATCGAAACTTGTCACTTCCGGTTAATTTCCATAGCAGTTTCCTGTTTTTGTCGCATATTTTGCCACGGAAAGAGGGAGGTGCGTGGTTTAATCTGAATAATCTGTAGATACTCTACAAAATACAAAGGGGAAGTGTACTTTTAAACGACGATCTGAAATCTTAGAATGTGAGACATCAAACCATGGTCAGTATTGTGGCTATATTCTTTCCCTCCCACAATCAGTGCTCGTGTCGAAAGAGCATTTTCTCTGATCATCAAAGTGTGGGCTTCTGAAAGAATCAGAGGTCGTTGCATACCCTGAAAGCTATAATGATGAACAAAATAAATCTCATCCAGACTTGTATCGAATGTCATATTTTTTCAAATCCACTCTCGGCTCAGAAAGATTGAGTTTGTGTTTTAAGTCCACTTTATGCACAGTAAGGCTAATTGAGGCTGGACCTACAGTTTAAACCACTATGTGCCTCCATCGGGTATCGAACCCGGTACCCCTTGATTATAAGGCGACGACGCTACCACAGCGCCATTGGGGAGGCACTACTTGCTCAGACATATCGTCATCCAAGAAGTACAATAGTGCCTCAATATTGAAAGAATTACCTTACTCTGTGTACTGATATCTATCCATGTAAGTACATTTTGATGTTAAATGCATTTCTCTGAACTTTTAAACTTGATATATAATAATGAATTTGCATAGTTAGTTACAGTTTATTTTCTTACCATTGTAATTAATGTAAAATGGTGATAATTTATGACGATTTTGGCTGCACGGATTAGGTATTCCACTTTGACTTCCAAACTTTCTGGTCACTTGGGATGTACAGTCAGTCACCGGCAATAAAAGTGTAATACCTAGATCATGAAATACTCTATTCCCTGCAAGGCGTTGTGTGTGTGTTGCCTTACTTAACGGCAGTGGTTGAAATTTTCCGATTACAATCCACTAATCTCCTTAGAGTTAGACAACACACAACGCCTTGCTGGAAGGCGAGCATTTCAGGATCTAGGTGTCTCATTTTTATTTCCGATGACTGTACATAATCTGGAATATTCATGGGGTTATTCTAAATTTGTCGATTAAAAGTACTATTCAGTAACTAATTATATACTACACTAAATAGTTTATTTTTGTACACAAAATTTTAAAAGTGACTTCTCCACTTACAGCTTGCCATCTCTTAAGAAATGTCATCCAAGGTATTACCGGCCGGACCTACTTGTATCAGCACAACTAGGATTCGTTGAAGTTGCAGATGGAGAACTGTAGAAAGTGCCAAGACATACACCTTCTCTTGTACAGTCAGGAGGTAAGTCTTGGAGAGAAGATTCTCATATATCCATCGTAATCAGATTATTGCAGCATTTTACATATCTTGTGTTACAATTTTATTTACTTTACTTTCTAGAACATTTGTGTAAATTTTCGTCTTGAAATTATTTCAAACACATAAACCGGAGAAATGCATAAAATATCAAAATATTTTTTTAAACACTTTAAATAGAATGATTTTTGTCTTTCAGGCTGATTTTACATTTGTAATATAGTAATTTAGCCTTGTTTCCATATTTAAAAAAAACACTAAGTTGATGACCAAGGCAGTTTATTAAGATGTAAAAACACTTAACAAGTAACGTTTCAACCCTGTATCGATTTGATGATGATCATTTTAGTTTAGTTCTTCGTCTGAGGAAGACCCTGATACAGTGTTGAAACGTTACATGTTAAGTGTTTTTACATCTTAATAAACTGCCTTGGTCAGCAACTTAGTGTTTTTTTGATTTTACATGTAATTACAAACAAAGGTAGTAAATATTCCGGTTGTGACTTTTACACCTTAAATTGTATGGCAAAAAGCAAGTTTTAAATTATGTCAAAATTATCGCTAAAGTAAATATTCGAGAGATACTTTCCTCTCAGTTGGTGTCATCATATTTCCATTTGTTATAGATATTTCCTTCAAAGGATATTCTTTTAATTATGATAGTCTCTGATGTTTCGATATCTGTTTTGATCACAAATCTTCAAGCAATGCATTGAAGGTGTTTTTTAAGTGGTTGCTAATACTAAGGCAATCAAATAATTGATTTAATTGTTTATTAATAAAATCTGTACTCATGTAAAAAATAATTACATTATTTTGAAAAAACGTTTCCAAAATCATCATTTACAAACAAATTATATCAGATTTAGATCGATCCCTAATTGAATTTGACTTAAAATATCTATTTTTTATATTGATTTTGTCACATTTTGCGATTCTTCACTGCAATACTAACTAGGAAAAAATGGTTTTAAGCTTCTCTTGAGTAATTAACAACTTCACAAAGTTGCTCGAATTTTCTTCTATTTTTCTTGGACTAGTAGCTTTAGCATGCAAATCGTATTCCCACTTTGCATGAAACCGCATCTCGCCAAAGGCTTATGGGCGGACACCTGTATTAATTTTTACATTTAGCGGACGATCGTAGCGCGCAAGAAAGCTGCATTATCAGATGCAAAAAAGGTACGTTATTAAAACTTTAATGACTTGACAAGAGGCTGCGGAACACGCAACCAAATTGACATTCTACGGCCCGACTGCGAGAACTTGGGAGAAGACTCTTAGTCCCTTCTGAAAAATGGCTTCCTTACCGGTGCCGTGAAAGAATCCGACCAGGAACTGGCAAACCTGAATAATACTCCCTTTAATTAGAAATCTCCATGTTCCATTTGCCCCAGCACGCAAATTGCAATTAATTTTCCCTTTAGGAGTACCCTTGCACGCCAAAAACGTTGGCCCGCACCGAGCTAGAAATTTTGCTGGTTGAATTCCCGGCCCCGAATTCAGAAAATCTCCGGACTAGCTGCGGAACAAGACCTTAAAGCATTTTCGGTATTTGCAGTCGCCAGGAATGCCGCGTACGAAAACAAAAGACAAACAAAATGCGGAAACCATTTCTTAAATTGCAACCTTAAAGACTACTTCTTTCCGCGCCATAAATTTTGCGCTCGCAGTTAGCATTCGTAATATCCTTGAATGCCGCTTTTTTTCATGTTGACGCGCCTGGCACAGATCACATTTTACAAGTCAACTCACAACTTGGATGCAGGCCGTTTTTTCTCTCTCTTTCCTGGCCCCTTCTTCGTGCTTTCCTCATCATTAATTTTTCCGCTTATTTCGCAGCGGCTCGGATAATCGATAAGCTGGCCTTTCGGCTCGTAAACCTGAATGCTGTGTAATTCTTAACAAACTTGGGCCAACCGAATTTCTAATTAGAAATTTATTTTTGAAATATATCTCCCCTTTCCTACAATGAATTTGAAACTCTTCCATGTGCATATGCAACGTTCTTAATGACCGAAATGGTATTTTCGTAATTTGATGGAATTACATTCACGTTTCGATACTATACTTTCATTTAGAAACATTCGTAATGTAACACAATTTGAACCAGTAAACAAAATTGAAGTTATTGTGATGTAAGGTAACTGACAGAGTTCAACACAATTTATTCTGTGCTGTTGATGATCAGTCGCCATTGACTTTACCCTTCAAGATTGCCTTTATGTTCTCGTATGATGTCAGAACCAGGAAGAAGAACACACGTCCGAAATAAATGCCCGGAATAGCAATTTACTGCAGTGTTGCCACCTCAAGTAGAATTGACGAAAATGCTTTAAAAATGTCTCGGTTAATCCAAATTTTCACCAAAATTAGAAGCAAAAGTATATTATAAAAAAATAAATATTAGTCGGACGTAAAGCTCATAATTTTCCTTGATTTTCACGGAAACGTTGAAGTGTCCAGGGTGCACTGACGGGGTCTATATTCAGAAGAGAACCGAGAAAGAGGAAAAATCAAAATAGAAAGGAATCATATACATCTTCATTGTTTAGCAGCATCTGCATCATGCTAAGAGACCACTAGAATCACACAGTTATATACATAAGATATTCGTCGTAATCATAGAAATTATAAGCCAATCGATTCGGTTTTATTGTTTCTGGTGAAAGAAAATTCTTATTATTTGCCAAGCAAGTCGCACCCTTCACCAATTCACAAACCAACAATTCGAAATGAAAACAAGTTGGGAATATGTAAGTCAGGTATTTATGCGAGGACGAGAATGTTTCCACAGTAGTCAAGCTTCAGATTGAAAAATGACACCACTGTTGAAAGGCAAAAGTAGTAAACTTCACCGTCCACATTGTCAGGTGCCTTGAAGGCACACAGCTCGTGAAAATAAATAGTTAGGTGGGGAAATAGTTAATATACTTTTCGAGAATTCTAAGGGTTTTTCAAGGCGCAACTTCAACACAGCAGAGCACAAAAACTTCGCAGTGGTAACTAATTGGATCAGTTATTTACAGAACGTAAGTTTGTATCAATGCTTTAGCTCTTCTCTCCTTGTTGTACAGTAGAAAGCAATGCATTCTCAATTAGTTTAGACAAAACTTGGAATTAGCAATCTTGGGTAAATTAATTATATCTGGAAGATATTTAAAATACATTTAACATTTATTATTCACCTAATTTATTGAAATGTTTTCCTAGGCATTAAAAAGCCTAATGAATGAAATGAATGTTTTGATGTAAGCATGTTCTTAAATAAAATTGGAAAAATTCACGAACGTGTTCTCTGCGGGTACATATTCTATACTGAAATCTCGCCTCCCCCGTAGAGGTAACGTCTTCGTCTTGTAATAAAGGGGTCCAGGTTTCGATACCCGGTGGAGGCGCATAGTGGTTTAGTTCCCACTTTAAACTGTAGCCCCAGTCCCAATTAGCCTATTTATGTATAAGGTGGACTGAAAACAACAACTACTTCTCAAATCTAATGTGATTTGATTTTTTTTTTTTTGTTATTTAGTGTCGCTTTTCTGAAACTTTTGGCTAATCGCGACGATGAAGATGAGTGATGCTATGATGAAATTGATGAAGGGACACTCACAAGAACATCCATGTGCAGATCGATATGCGTACCCGGGACCCCAGGCGTCCTAGCGCACTCCGCCACGGGGGTTTAAGGGGTGACCTCCACGTAGTACACCCAATTGTCAACCTCTCTTCCACGTAGTACATCCTGGACTGCAATTTGCAGACTAACGAGGCTCTGGCGATTAGCCCTATGGCCAGTATAATTCTGTGTGTTGTCCTGTTTTTTGTCCTTATGTGTGCTGAGTGCCCCTGTACAGCCTCAGCTTTTAATGGAAGTTAGAATATTTTAATATTTTAGTAACACTACATATTAATTTATTTTTTTTAGTTATGGTAAGGGGCTGGACCCCGTATAAAGTGACGGGTGCAAAATAGCCTAAGTGCTGACGCACCCAAAGCTTTAACTTCAAATTCAAATTTAAAAAAAAAATCAAATTCACTCCGCCACGAAGGTCGGCTATTTGATATTAGATAATTTCAGATTTGACTTTATGCTCCCAACTCTGCAATCAACCGAACGTTTAATATCTGGACACATTGTGCAAGTAAAGGAGTTGAATCATAAGCGTGGTGAAGTAAACAATGACACATAATGCCAGAAGTAAGGTTTGACTCCTGGTCGAACCAAGAGTTACTACGTCAACAATTCCTGTGATTTTCGAAATGTAAAGCAGCAAATAACTTGGGATTTTCATTTTCGAAAAGGAGTGTACTCAATTATAAACTATTATTATTATTTGGTGCAGTTTGTGGAAGTTTTACCTAACAAGAAGTAATTAACTTTGCTCCAAGACCGCCCAACCTGACTTCAACCCGATCCGTTGTTTCTGCCCCCCCCCCCCCCCCCCCCCGGGCTGCAGGTTGACAGGACGGAGGAAGCAACGAGGTTCCATTAAACCAGCATAAATAGTCAACGGCATCCTCATCTGTGGGCCTTGCGCTTCCTTCGGGAACTGGCCGAAGACTCCTCTTGCAGCGGAGATGCAGATGTTTCATCTCCAGCACTTATTGCCGCTTTGCATGCAAATTACCTGAAATAGATCCCGTTCCCGCACCCGTCGCTCTATCGTGTTAGTGTTCTGCTTGGAGGGGCCATATTGCTCCCGTTAGACTACCGCCGCCGGCAAAGGAAAAATTAAAAGAAAACGCACTCGCTATCACCAAAAGAAGCCTACATCTTTCGTTAACTTGCTTTTCATGCTAAATGCTACAACATCTTGAATATTATAAGACTCGTGCAAATATGGGATACAGAGAAGAGTTGAAACTTTTCTCCTGAAGACCCTTTGTTGACCGTTAGGCAGTGCAAACAATCCTTCTATGAAACAAGAAAATTAAGCAGCATACCTAATTGAAGTAGTATAACTTTATGGCCAGGTTAGGAGGTTCGGAACGAAGTCAACTTGAGCTTTAAGAGAATACATGCAGTTGTTATAAATGTTTGCTAAAACGCCGAGGTAGAAATTCAAATTTGAGGCGTATAAGCTCTTAATGATAATTGAACGAGGACGAAGTTTATATACCCTTACGCAATTCTGAAGTACCAAGCTCAACAATTTCATTTGAATTTCAAACAAATTAGGTACTCGCTTCAGGAATATCTCATGGGATTTGCCTACTACTCACGAAATATGAACGGTGTTGAATTTCCTACGGTTCCATGTAAGAAATTATTCTGGTGCTTCAATATCAAATTATAGTAGAAAAATTCCAAATTCGTGCGGCAATTCTTCTAAGGAAACTTAATTGGAATTCCCTCCAAGTTGAATTATTCCATGTAATCTGAGATATAAAATTCCCATCACTACCATTTTTATCTAAAAAAAGGACTAGATCAAGAACCAAATCCAATTGACTTTTTCGGAAGTTGTAGTAAATGTTAACAAAATATGATCTACAGCAGAATTTTCTCTTGTGTAGAAACATCTCACATACTCAATATCACCAATGCTTTGATGATATTTAACTCTACATATATTCCACCATAACCACATATTCCACTACAATGATCCGTTTACCAAACGATATCACCACCGTTAAGGACCGTGTTGAATTTTCTCATAGACTATACTCTGTCCTGGAAATCTTTGGAGCAAGGCTCAGCATACTAATAGAGAAAGGGATAAAGCAAGTTTACGGAGCGAAGCAGTACGCGGTACTGCTAAGGGCTGGCAGCTGGAGCCGCATTTTCCTCTCCATACACTCACTTCCCCTCCCGCGCGTTTATTGTCAGACTTCTCTCGAGTCGCTACTTGCGCCGAGACTTGTTTTCGTTCGCTTGCTCCAGAGATTCCCGGTACAGATCATAAACAATGCTTTTCTTTTAATTTGAGTTTAACATTTTCAATGGTTTGTTGCAAAAGAGGCCTTCGAGGCCGAAACGCACTCACTACAATAAAGGCGATTTATTTTTTATTATTGAAGATCATCTGGACAACATAATGGTAATGTTGGCATTATTGCTTGAATTATAAACATTGAGACTTTGTAAAGCAAACATAAGGTGATAAGATTTTTTTAATGTGTGACTTGAAGGGTGCTAAATCTTACATCTTCAAATTTTCGCTTTGATTTCGATTTTGGAGAGACATTTGAGTGATCTTATTTTTTGGTAAATTCAATCATTGATGTGCAATTAGTATTATTGTTTACCTCTTGTGATCAAAGTTTTGAGTTCCAACTGGGTTCATATTAAAAATAGTATAATTACTATCAAAACACACGTAAATGCATACAAGTAGCAGATACGATTGGATCAGGTTTATATTGAATTGAGTTTTTGTTTACTTTATTTAAGTCCACTTTATGCACAGTAAAGCTAACAGGGACCAGACCTACAGCTTAAAGTGGGATCCGAACCACCATGTGCCTCCACTTGGTATTGATTGGACCCGATTGGATTCCGTAAAGTAATTACAGCATTACAACAGTCACAAAAGGAGTAATGGAGGATCTAAATTACCAATAACAAGATGCTTTATTACTTTCAGAATTTGCAGAGGGATTTATGGCGTGTCTTGTGTAATTTTAATTTTCAAAATTGAAATGTCACTATTTCATTCTTATTGTAATAACAGAAGGAACGTAATTGGCGTTAATAGTTATAAATTGAAAGATTTACATTTTTCATTCTTCTAGGATTCAATCAATATTCAACATTTTCTTGAGAGTTCCCAAGATTCTCTGAAGGTTGTTGAAATATTTGATGATCTCTTCCGGTCAGTCACATTGGAGCGTCAGTTCTTCTTCACTTTATTTGTAGGATTGGAATATTTACTTTTCTCTAATTTGTGTACATTAAAGTTACATTCATTTGAATTTAACGTAATAATAAATTGGTAATCCAATTACGACATCAATTGAACATATCCCCTAGGAATTATCCCAGAAGTGTCTTCCGACGATAGACTGGAAATCACTAAACTTTTATGCATGTAGACACTGAATTCGTCCATATTTCTAGAGTAGCGAATTCTTGTATGTCTCGCCTATAAAATGATATTTGTGATCATACCCGTCTTCTATTCAGTTTTATAATTCTATTCGGCCGTCTAAAATATATAGACGTCCTTGTGTACTTATTACCTATATTGATCATATTCTACATAAAATTTTCATAATCATTTCAATCAATGTAATAATAATAATAATAATAATAACCCGTGGCTCTACAGTCCGTAAGGGCTTTGGCCTATCTCCCGATTGCCAGTCTCCCTCCCACAATCCTACCTAGAAGTGTGGAGTTGTTCAACCGGTAATGGGGTGACGTGGAATCAGCACATCGAACCCCCAGCCGTTATAGGAGATTTTTATGACCGGGTTACGCTACTCACTCGTAGCTTCCCAATTTCCTCACGATGGTGGTTTGCCACCGGTCCCAGGTGGACTCGAACCCATGCCGTTCTGGAGTCGGAGCCCAAAGCACAGCACCTTAGACCACACGGCCACCTAGGAAGGACATTTCAATCAATATATGGTAACGAATCTTGTCGATTTGATAATGCAATTAATAAAACAGTAATTCAATTCAACAAAATATTTTTATTAATATTCCCTTCCTTAAGAAGTAATAATAATAAAATATTCATTCATCAATTGATCAATAGGTACTGTCGTCATAATGAAACCATTAAACCGGAAAGAAGCACATCATAATTAAAATATAAGTATAAATGAAAATAGAAAGACACTAACGTGGCATACAGAGTTTTTATTTTTTGTAATTGCAAGTAGATATGTAACAGACCCCAATTACTGAATCCTTAACTTAAGACGGATTGACTTATCGGCGTTGTTCAATGTGGTATTCTGCCGTCCCCCGTGGCGGATTGGTTAGCACATCGGTTTTGAATCCTGGCCTGGGCATGGATGTTTGTGAGTGTTCATTCATCAATTTCATCATATCATCACTCATCCCCATCTTCGCAAATCAGTCAAAAGTGGCACAAAAAGCGAAGTAAAATATAGCAAATCACTCACTCAATATGGTATTCTGTTGTATTCGTAGGTTTCTATAGTTACATCCATTGATCACCACAGTGTAATGTTGTTTCTACATTCGTCGCAGAGATTCTTTTATTAGATATTTTTATATTAACGAACACACATGTATGCATAATAATACTTTGGTTGTAAAGTTTACTGATTGGGAAATCTGCAAAGCGCATAAACGGACTTCCTTTTCCTTTTCGCTCTTTGCATACATCAAAATTAGATCACTATTGTTACCTTTTGTTAGAAGGTACTATTGTTCCATTTTGATCTTCTAAATGTATAAAAATAATTAACATTCGTTCCGAAACTCACTATTTTGCAGCACTCTTAAAGGGGATCTAGCAATTCAATTACAAGAATAAATAATCAATAATAAATAAATTCTTAAAATTTAACACAGGATCTACTCTCTTCATCTTCAAAATTTATTTGCAACTTATTCATTATTCAAAGTAGCCAAGGAACATGCATACATACATATTTGTATGTATGTATGTATATATATATATATATATATATATATATATATATATATATATATATATATATATATATATATATGGGTGTGTTTGTGTACACACACATACACACAGTGCCTTTTCTGGGATGAAAGGATCCGGCACTCTTCGAGTTGGTTTGTTTTTGCGTTTCATCATAAGAACTACTCAAACTATTGCGATATGTTCATAAATGATAGTGCATACATGTAGTCACACACATACACACGCACGCACACTCACTCTCTTTCGTTAAATGTTGTTAATTTTATTCTCACCTGTAACAAGATGCCAGTAAGGTGTACAGGAGAAAAGGACTGCATATGTGTGTGCGTTTGTGTGTATATAATAAAGTAGCTGCCCCCGTGGAAATGAGCAATATACTTCCACAGGGGCTCGAAACCGGGATCCTTTCATTACAAGGCGACTGCGCAACCACTGCATCATCGGGGAAACTACAAGTTGTGCCCAAGAAAATGAAAGGAAAAGGATTCAAGCCTCATGGATAGATAGTACATGTGCTACTGCTTACCTGCATATTCTCTCTTGTATAAACATTTTGGTGAAAATTACTAGAATACCATAAAAACAATGAAATAAAAGTTCGTTTCTTTTGAAACTCGGGATGGTAAACAGTGTTCGCGAAAGAGAAGACACATTTTATTTTGCCCTTTGCTAACCAACGGCACACAAAAATCTCAACCTGAAATTTCCTCAACATTAGAACAGTACAAAGAATGGTAGAAGCTTCTTTGTAGAAGGCCAATGGAAATTGCTTTGCAAGTTCTTTGTATCTGCATCCAAACCACATATAAAAAAAGAGAAAAAGGTTGACATGTTCCCACATTTCAAGTGGTCGAAGAGAGAGAGAGAGAGGCGGGGGGGACTCAAAGCAATGCACGTTTTTGGGTCCGTGCAAAGCAAATGGGACGGGAAGGGCGGGACAGTGAAAGACGAAGGTACTTAGCGATAACACTCGTCTCTTTTCCCATTCTCCTTTTCGCTCTCAACTCTCAGTGCTCCAGTGCTAGGAGCATCTCGTCTCGTCCAAGGTTGAGAGCCACAACTTGCCGGGAACAAAGGACGCCAGCCCACTCGAGGCGCAGCTCTTGGTTCGAACCAATCGGCCTCTGCTTAATGTACAGAATTTCAAGGGTTCTTTATGCATCCGCTGCTAACAACAGGAGTACGTGAGAGTCAGACGAGAAATAGCTCTCTGTTGGATAACACGAGGCTCAATGTAAGTCTTTGTTTGGGTGGGACTTAGATCTTAGGCACGGAGACGTAACTCCACCGCCTTTTATAATGGAGTAAATCAATACTTGGGGATCGTTATCGGTGAGTAGGGAAATTTTAAAAGCATGTAATTAACTGTGCATGTTTTGTAATTAACTTCTGCCTCATTAATGCTGCCTCGCAATAGGCTTACTTAAGCATATTTGAAGGTAGTACGTATGTAATACATTTGGAATACTTTCCAAAGTAAAGACCTTGAAACCGTGTACGAGACGATACCCCTACACCCTGTCCCATCTATCTCTGAAGCAGGCGAACGAAAACAAGTCTCAACGAGACGGCTCCACCAATGAACACATGAGAGGGAACGGTACTGCGTGGAGAGGGGGAAAGCGACTGTAGTTACCAGCCTTCGTAGCATCGTGTACTGCTTTGCCCTGCCCACTGATTTGCTTCAGAGATATATGGGACAGGGTATAGTTACATTACACTTCAGCCGAGCTCCGTGGCAGGGTGTTTATCACACCACTCTACGACGCTGGGGGTCCTGGGCTGGAATCCAGGCCTGGGCATGGGTGTTTGTGTATGTCCCTTCATCAATTTCATCAAATCATCACTCATTATGATCTTCGTAATTAACTATGTAAAAGTGGCAGAAAAGCAAAGTAAAATAAACCAAATCTATCAATGAATCAAACATTACACTTCTTTAACTGCACGTCAAATTAGCTCAATCATACACACAGAAATGTAAATGTATCAGTTGAGACAAAAATGCATAAAGCATGTAGCTCAGATGAAATTTTTAAGTGCATCATCGAGAAAGATTTATGAAGGTGCATCAAAAACGCATCGATCGATGCATTAAAGTAGATCTCCATATACAAAGAGATATTCACTTGCATCTTGTGATGCACTCTGTCGTTACCTTCACAAACGATATACAAAAATTCATCAAATTGTAAACCTAATTCTTGTAAAGCCTAAAAGACACACACTTCAGTGCATTAATTTAGATTTGATGCATTTAGATTTCTGTGTATAGCTCCTTCCATAAAGCCTACTCTGTTTCATTATGACGAAACACTATGAAGATATGTTATATTGTAGAAGCAGATGTTTTCATTTTTCCTATTTTGCGTCGCTATGAGGATGACTCTGGTAAATTAGATCACATGTTCAGGACCCTGACTCGAACCCGGAACCCTTGATGATGGGAAATGAGTTAAATAAGAGTTTTTTTTACAACATGCTAGATTTTTGTTTAATGAACTCAATATATAATTTAGTAATTACAGCACCTATCTGTATTTCTTTCTTAAGATTCCATTTCAAGTAGCCAGATGCTACGTGCAGCGTGATCCTTTGGTATTTAGCGTCGCTTTTCTGTCATTTTTGACTAATCGCGACCAAGGATGAGCGATGATATGATGAAATTAATGAGGGGACACTGACAGATAACACACATGCCCAGGATGGATTCGAGGCCGGGACTCCTGACCATATTCCTGACTCCCGGGTTGCCTGACCATACTAACACAGTTGGTCAAGATTTTGACATCAAGCTCTTCAAGATATCTACTTTAAGTCTCCTTATTGACGGATGCATTTCAATAAGCTTTTTCCTCCGTGTGAGAGAGCAATTTGAGAAGCTTTCTAATTGCATTTCACGAATGTTTCTTTAAGTGATTCTGAAATTTGATCTAAACTGGGACAAAAAATGGCAACCTACTTGTTTCATTCATCGCAGCGAGTGAGTTAAGGTTCTAAAAACAGATGGATCGAAAAGACACGCATCGTTTAATTATGACACATAATTTAATTACAGCTCTCCGAAATATGAGTTCTGGCCGCCCGTGAAAGAGAGATTTAATTGAATCCACTAGTAAGATTGTATAGGGAATCAATAATGACTCATTCAGCGTGACACAGCGAGACTTGGGAAGTAATCTAAGCTTCATCTCTATTCTTAATTATTCCGTTAATTTAGAGTTTGAAATCAACACCGAAACGTTTCGTAGCTTCTTGCATCTCACATGAAAGCCTTCAGGAAGAATTTGCTTAATTAGCTGATTAATTGGTTCGTATTGTCTTCTTTTTAAAACAAACCTTCTGTGTAACTTAAACTTGGTCTGTAGTTGATGCAGAGAGTAGTTTTAGCATTTCAGAACTCAGCGAAGAGCAGTCTGTATTTTATTCTTATTTAACCCGCTCTTCTGCTTCTTTAGACCAATGCCATTAATGAGGATGAATGATGATTAGGTCAAATTTCGTTGTTTTTCCTTCATCTACGTCACTGATTCGCCAGTCATCCACATCGTAACGATTAACCCAGAAAGCATTAAAGCGACGTGAAATAATGGTACACAAATGTAATTATTTAGACACGTGTCGATTTTATCGGTGTTAGAAAAGTAAACCCAAATTTCGTTTTAACAAGTATTTACTTATAATAAGTTGTTTTTGAGTGTAATTCTCAAATAAAAATCACTTATAAAAGCAAGAGAAGCCAAAAAATGTTTTATTACATCATTTTCCCTCAAGTATCATAAGAATTGACTTTGTTGCATCTTTAATACGCATCATAACCTTAGATGCTGAAATGTTGACAAGTCTTCCGCTCCTAATAATAGACATCTTCAGAGTCTAGATTATATTAAAACTTTGTTATCTGTTGACAACAAATACATGACCAATTCCAACACTTAAAACATGGGGACATTGTGTTTTTCCTGTCGTGACTTCAGGCCCCTGCAAGAAAAGTAAGCAAATGCAAGTTCAAAGTAATTAATTTAGATATAATTAATACTAAATTTATTAATTTAGTTTCATTCATATCTCTGATAGATACGCTTTTCGAATTCCCGAAGGCTATTTGGATTGACTCGTTCCTGAATTTCAGTAAAACGTTTTGGAATCCATGTCAAATAGACAGCACTTACAGCCCGAAACACTAAAACGATCCTAAAAACAGCGTCGTTGTCGCCTTGTACTCAAGGGATCCCGGGTTTTATACCCTGTAGAGACACATAGTGGTTCGGATCCCAGTTTAAACTGTAGGTATAAACCAAGAATGGAAGAAGGTGTTAGAAAGAGTGGAAAGGACAAGAGCGAAAGAGGAGAGAAGAAGGAAGAGGAATGAAGAAAGAAAGGATAAGAGAAAAAAGAACGTGAGATAAAGAGTCCAACCACTTTCCAGATGAAAGGAAATGTTTATCCAAATCGCCTGTCAGGTGAAAGTACAGTTGACAAGAGAAGGCCACCTGCTGGAATGTTCTAGAGAGAAAACAACTTTCTAGTAATCTTGTGTCTGGAGGGGAGTGATTTCTGTGTGTATATATACAGGGTGTCCGGCTTAGACCTTTAACATTACAAAAGAGCTTAATTTTGCAGAGAAACCCAATTTTATTACAAAAATTTACATTTTGGTAGAAAAACTCATGCATTTTTTTGTCCCAGCACCAGCACTTCACACATCCTCGATATGAGCCCCCCCTGTGGCACTGCAGATGTCGAACCGATATTCCAATTCCGTCCAGGTATTCACTAGAATTTGAGTGGGGACATTATTAATCGCCTGACGAATTCTGTTACACAGATCTTCCAAGTTCTCGACGGGAATACTGTAGACTTGGTCCTTGATGAACCGCCAAAAGAAAAAGTCTAGGGGAAAGGATCCGGCGAGCGCGGAGGCCAAGCAAGTGGTTTAGATCCTCTTCCTATCCATCTTGTGGGAAAATGCTCATCGAGAAATGCTCGTACAATGACAGCAAAATGTGCCGGGGCTCCGTCTTGTTGGAAAATGGTTTCTGGAGGCATTTGAGGCACAGCGTAATGCTGAAGCCTGTCTAAATAATTCGTTCCTCTCACTGATTCTTCAGCAAAGAAGAACGGACCTATTATCTTCTCTTTCATTAACCCACACCACACATTAACTTTTGGCGAGAGTCTCATAATTTCACGATACTAATGAGATTGTCACTTATTTATTTATTTATTTATTTATTTAATAGAAGATTCCAAATACAGCGTTAGCCATTTTACATTGGAACGTTTTTATAGAACATAAGGACAAAAAAATAATAACATAATACATCAAAAATAATAACATAAAAAAAATTTCATGTGGTTAAAAGACTTACATATTTTTTGCTAACTTTCTTCTAAAACTGTCCAGATTTTCAAAAATGTCTATTTGGCTTCCTAGATTATTATATTCACTGGGCAGTCTATGGAACAGAGAGCGCTGGATGAGACACAATCTCGGCTTCTGAGAGGCAAAAAGTTGAGTGCTTCTTGTTGAACGGACAGGCACACGAAAGTGAATTTCCTGAAGAAGGCGGTCACTTCTGAGGTTGCCATTCACTATTTTATGTAGAAATATTTGGTCAGCCTGTCTATGTCTCTCTTGTGGAGTTTGGATATTTAACATTTGCAGGAGGATGGACTTTTGCAAGTGTTTTGTGGACGGAATTCGGTGTCGAACAATGGCCAGGAAGAAATTTAGGACGGAATTAAGTCTATCTGAATTTGAGGGGCATGCCATAGACCAGATCGGAGAACAGTATTCGATTTTAGGTGACACAAAAGATTTGTAAAAGGTGCTGAGGGCAGTCAAGTTGATTATTTCCGTGAAACGATAGAGAAGACCCAGCATACGCATTGAACCCCTTGTGACCAGGCGCGTGCCCAGGATTTTCGTAAGGGGGGGGGGGTTATGAATCCAATACATTTTCCAGTACACAGGTCAAATTTCTTGTAATAAATTAGATAATTAATATACTTGGATTTTACCCCAATGAACGCAATCAATGTATTTGCTATGGATGCTTCATGTTTTTATTGCATCATATAAAAGCACCTGCTTGAATATTTCCAAATTATTAATATTTTATATTTAATTGCTCAAATATAATTTTTAAACAAAAAATATGTACACTCAACATTGTAACAACACTAAAGAGATTAAGACTACTTGATGTCTTAAAGACAGTAATAAATAAGGTACCACAGTTCAACAATTTAAATTCTGAAATTTAGGCACCGAGATTTCTGTGCGAGTTCTGACAATATGTCGTCACAAGTAACTTTTATATCCCGGTGAATGTTCAGAGCAGCTAACCCATTTAATCTTTCTTCGCAAATGGTATGTCGAAGATAGGTCTTCAACCGCCTCAAAGTTGAGAATGATTTATCATTTGATGTTGTTGTTACCGGGATTGTACATAATATGCGCAAACGTGTGTTTACCCAGGGAAATATTACTTCACTGCATATATCAATTGCTTCAAGAGCATTTACTGGACGTCATTGCATTGCTGCAAGATGACGATACCACAGTTTCATTTCAGTGTGAGCGTCGTCGCCTTGTAATCAAGGTGTTCCGGGTTCAATACCCGGTGGAGGCTAATAGTGGTTCGGATCTCACTTTAAACTTTAGGCCCAGTCCCGATTGGCCTTACTGTGGATTTAAAACATCAATTCAATCAACATTGTACTTGCTGTGGAGATGATTTTGCTAAATATCGTGTACATTTTTGGCATTGTATTATTATATTATTGGTGAAAACATTTGTTTGACAGTCGACAAACAAATACGAACCCCTTCAGTAATTAACATTTTCTACTACAGTGTCATTAATGTGTCATATTCATTTTCATATTAGGTCTATGGAGAGGAATTTTGTATAATGTTAACGTTATGGAACAGCGAAACCAACTGTTGAAGGGGCCACTCCCCCCTTCCCCTCCGAAGCCCAGTACCGCACCACAGGATCTGTCACTGAGCCCGACAAAATCTTGCCACACAGTGCTCGAAATAGAAATTCGTAGCCGAAAAGGGAGGGGATATTTGATCGATTTTGGAGATACGAGGGGGTACATCCTTGTATGGATCAACATGGAGACAATACAGTAGGTGGAGGATGCTCAATATGAAAATTATTCTAATTGGGGGTATGATTTGTGAAACTTTCTTAACTGGAGGCAGCATCCCCTACTTCGACCACTGATGCCAGAAAAGATGCTTTCAGAAAATGAATTTATTACTGCACACGTATATTACTTATTGTATTTGTTGCGTTTGTACAAGAGAAATATTCAGAAGATTTGTAAGGAACATTTACAGTTAATAGGATGCCTATCTAGTCTATCCCGTGTCGTAATACAAATTTTATCCCTTTCCTACAAAATAATAAAACTGTCCAAGGCAACCGTGATTTTATAATGTGGTTGCATACATATACACTGTATAGTAGCACCAAGCTTTCTGGGACCTCGGAAAATACGTGCCACTGCTCCGACGCCAGGGTTTCAAATGCCTTGGTGGATCTATAAGATAGGTAATATCGTTTTTCGAGGGTTCGTGAACAAAACAAAAAGTAAATGATTGTAAAGTCCATTTTATATTCAGATACGTTAATCGGGACTGGACTTAAAGTTTAAATCGGGATACGTACCACTGTGCAATGCACCTTCACAGGCGATCAAACCCAGGACCTCTTTGATTACACCACCATCGGTGAGGCCCCTGAAATCATTGAGGGAACTTGTTCATCTTCATGTTCTCTCGCCCTGCCGAAGTTTATTGGTGAAATAGGGTGACATCCTACACACGTCTTCCAGACATACACACGCGGGCACCCCCCCCCTCCCCTGCACACACACGATTGTATGCTTACAGCCCATGCTGTGGCCTCCCAGAAAAACAATTCTAAATCCGCCTATGGATATATCTGCTATCAAATAATGAACGTCACTTACCTCGACAGTTCCTTGACATAATTTTGCAACAAGGTTTGCAATATCTTCTGTTATGCCTTCTTGTTGAATATCAAGAGTCTGAAAGTTCGCACGTTTCACTCTCGCAATTCGGATGGAATTCCTCTGAACTTAAATCGACCATTTCTATTTGTGGAAGGTGAAGCTTCAACTTCCATTTTTTGTTTCTTTTGGAAATAATCTAATACGTATTTCTCCTCTTTTCTCTATCCATCTTTAGTTCCACGTCAAAAATCTATTACACACGCAGAAACGTAACACACAACACGACCACTTCGACTTGCTACCTTGCAGACTGCAACTCGCTACAACCCCAGTGAACACCAGGACTTGGGACAAAGATACCGGGCGGTCGATTGTCTGAACCATGCATCCAGCTTGGTCCAGCTCAAATTACGTCACCAGTGTTGACAGCAACCAGTAGTGTCAGTGTCAGTAGTGTTGGCAACTGCTAAATTATTTACGCACAAATTCAAGTGAGATCTTTCACACATGTTACAAGAAAATTCAATAAACTGAAGGCTGGAAATTGGTTGAGAAAAAAATATCTAATTTGTAAAGAGCACAAGAGTAAAACGTATAATATTTTGGCATATTAATTGCTTTTATTTTGTTTATGAACTGACTGCGCCAGTTGGGCTATATAACGCATCCTTTACCCCTCCCTTCCTCCCGGCATACTATTGTACAAAACATCGCTTGCCTCCTTCGTAAAACCATGCTTCGCTACTGCCTGCAACAATTATTATTATTATAATTATTGATATTTTGAAATAAATATGCATCCAGGTGCGAAATAAGATTTCGACTTACTTTGCCTACTAATTGTAGTGATTCAAATCTCACAGAACTTTGCTCTGCTGGCATAAATTGTATAAGAAGGGGAAATAAAGAAATGGGAAGTTAGCAGCACTGTCGTAACAGGAAAGGGAGGGTCATTCTCCTAAGAGGGCCATCGTGGGTGAAAGAAAGGGGAGGAGGGATTCCTTCAGTTCGCATTCCAAGGGTTACGGCTCTTTTCTTGACCATACTGAGAAGGAAATTCTCCTTCCTTTTCAGTGACTAAGGATGAATGAATGCTTGTGCATTGCTGTAACTCAACTCCAATATTATCAATAGTAATTGAAGAAGCAAATACATTTCTCATTGCCAAATGTAAACATTTTACAATATTGGCGATTTATGAAATAAAATGTATTTCTGTTTTGAATTTTTTTAAATGACGAAACCAATGGGGGGGGGTTTAACCCCCACCAACCCCCCCCCCCCGGGCACGCCACTGCTTGTGACTGTAGAGATGTGCTCAGAAAAGGAAAGTTTCTCGTCAAATATGACGCCCAGGTCCTTTTGTGCGGCAACTCTTTGAACACAATTATTTCTTATGAAATATTTAGTATTAAATGTGTTTTTCTTTAAGGAGAAGGTCATCATGGTACATTTTTGAGGGTTGAGTTTTAAGTTCCATAATTCACACCACTTTATTAGAGAATCTAAATTCTTTTGCAGAAGTGTCATGTCAATACGGCAATACGGCAATTTTGCTTGTTAACTTTGCCACACGTGTGGAATACAGCTTCATCAGAAAATAACACCTTGTCCAGAAAAGCATTGTTGTTGTCAATTTCGGTTAACATTTTGCCCGAAGATGTCTGTCTTATAGGTTTATCATCAGGATAATTTCGTTGATCTAACTGGATCTTGTACGCCCGTAGACGTAACATTTTGTGCACAACATCATGGATAGTAGACCGAGGAATGTTGAGCTCTAAACTTGCACGTCTTATTGATTTTCTTGGACTTCTTGTGAATGCAGTGCAAATCACTTCAATATTTTCCTCTGATACCTTCCGCTTCGCGTACTTCCCGCGCACCGACACAACACTTCCAGTTTCTCTTAGTTGTTTATCCCACTTAGCAATACTCAAATAGGAAGGGACATTGTCGTGACGTTGAAGATGGAATTCACGCCGAAAAGCACGTTGAACAAGCTTCACAGATTTGTTTGCTGCCAGTGAAAGAACGCAGAACACTTTGTGCTAAACCGTCCACTCCGCCATCTTGGAATTTATGCTTTACACGCGCATGCGCGTCACGTCAACTCGAAGTACTGGTGATTCTCGCAAATTGCCACAGTTGCCAGTCCCATAAAAACAATAAGTTTAATTTGAAGTTGAATGTAACTAAAGTTATACTGTTTTGTAATGTTAAAGGTCTAAGCCGGACACCCTGTATATCTTCCTGTTTTGTACCTTGTTTCATTTGTACAGGGTACAGAGTCTGAAGAAGACCTTGCTAGAAGGTTGAAACGTTACGTTTAGTTTATGTTTTAAAATAAAATAAATTTTCTGCCTTGGTTTTATTGAGTTTTTCATATCATGGAAACAAGGCTTAATGGTGTGATAATGTAGGTCCTGTCCCGATTAGCCTATCTGCGCATAATGTGGACTTCAAAATTGTACAGGAAGGCCCTAAATATCTGTTGTTTTTTCTAGCTGCATGTTGCTTACATTTTTATGTTATTTATGTAACATGCATGTTGCTTACATGCATTCAGTGCCATTCATGAATGTACTTTTTAATACTATGAAATCATAAACACACTGAATAGAAGTTTCTGTTCCGCGTGCAAGATTTAAAACTGTTGCAAGGCAAGAACATGATGGATAACCGAATACCTGCTACTAGTTGCTAATTTATTTTTAGGTTATCCATCATTTACCCTGAGTGACATAAATTGTCTTCCATCGTCAACTGAAATGAAGCTTCCTGTGGATGCAAAGAGTTCCCGCTTCTGTTTTGTTCAATATTCAGACGGTATTCTCAAGGAAGCAGCTCTGTTTTCAATATTCTCTCAAATCTCTCTCACATTTATCTGAAAAGTAAAGATTTTGTAATAGCCTTGGACACACAAAACTCGACGGCACAAAACCATCGTGATTTTACTGAAAGAATATTAAAATGGTTTCTATTCTCAAGATAATAGTAAAAATTGCACCAGAGAATTAAGAGGTTAAAGTTGTTTTGGGTATTTATTTCCAGTGCAATTGGGAAAGTTGATATTTCTCGAGTTATACTTGTGTGAAATGTAGGCAGAATGTAAGTAACTAGGGATCTCAGTTTGAAAAATAGTACATATTCATATACAATTAAGCTATTTTGGGGACGGTTGTGTATTACTGCTAATTGCTTTCATTGCGAATAATGCTCATGATTCTTACCTCAAGCTCAAAGATTGATTTCCCATAATGTGATTCAATAAACATTAGTCTTAGTCGATCTGGGAACAGTGGAGCTTTGGCCATCGTTGAAAAATCCTCATAGGATTATACAAATGGAAATTGCTCAGAACTCCTAATTTACATTATTATCTGTTGCCCCTTGAAGAAATGCACTATTATCAATACTAACGGCAGTGCAAAGAGAACCAAAATGACCATCTAACTTTTGGAATTTCATGAGGACACCAAGAGAGAAGTTTTTCACAGATGAATTATCAACTCTCACTTCTGATTTCAATGTTAATGGTTCTGCTAAAATGAGGTGGGAGACTTGATCCCTGTTGAAAATGCCTTTTCTTCTTTGCAAAGTATGTTGGAGGATTTGAGGAGGAAAGAGACATGTAAGGTTACATGAAACATAAAAGATCCAACACTTGTGTCAGTGTGGGTACCTGACTTGGTACCTCTCGAGCTACTGTTTCAAACCTTTTCCCAGCTGCAGTGTTTGCCCTTTTGTCCCCAACAACAACAGCAAATGTAGTGGACAGCCAACGGCAAAGATAATAGTAGGAAAATTGTCCATGGTAATTTTCATTCTTTTTTATTCTACATGCTCTGTAGAAGAATTGTGTTGATACGAAGCAGATGCTGTCCTCGACTGAATGAAAATGGTGATGGACAATTCGCCTGTTTAATTTACCGTTTGGTGTACAAAGAGGCAAGGCCATATTTGCACCTGAAGACAAGAGACAGAAACAGTTCCCGAGACGTGGGACTAAAATTGCAACAGTAGATGAGAGCCCAATTTTATACAGTATGATTCAACAATCACTGACTACTAATGTCTGACCACACACTTAAGTGTCGTTTTCTGAACGAAAGAGTTTTATTTCCTATTCAAGTCAGAATTAAGAGAGAGGTGCCCGCATTGTTGCAAATCACGGAAGAGAGCCTCATTGAGGACCTCATTTTGTGATTTTGCCGTTAGTATAGAAAACGGTTTGGAACCCTTGACCCGCTGTACCCTCCGAGAATGTGAAGTATTTTGGATGGTTTATGGAGATTTTGTTTCTTATGAACGTTTTCAGTTGTTTTTAGCTCGCGGAAATGTGTTATTGTGAAGTAAAGTAAGCATGTTAACTTAGTGTGTTACTTTACCGTGAAGCTAATAAAAAGCAGGGGTCCTGAATTCGATACCCGGTGGAGGCAGAGTGGTTCGGATCCCACTTTAAACTGTAGGTTCAGTCAAAATTAGCCTTACTGTGCATAAAAGTGGACTTAAAACACCAAATCAATAACTAATAAAAAGCTGCGAAAGAACTCCGAAATTGCCGGTTTTTACTTACGCGAGCCATATTTTGGGATCAAATATATCCATTATTTGTGTTTTTTGCGTGCTGGAACCAACTTTTATCTTAAAAAAAATCGACATTTGTGAGAAAAAAAAGTCTATGTTCGTGTTCAGCAGGTCCGATTTAATCAGAAAAAGCCATGAAAGAAACTTGAACAATATCTTGTTGTCTAGTGTTATTCGTCGTGTTGAAATTCATTAAGAATTTGCGTTGTAAAGAGAAGTAGAATAAAATTATGATGATAATATGATGTATATTTGATTTATCACACATTTTCACTTGCATGAATAGGACATAAAAATGTAAATATTCTAGATAATAGCTTCATATCCTGATTCGTGTGCATATTTCACATACACGACGAATTGTAAAGAGATCTGTGGTCACTTTATACGCTTTACGGCACGGGATGTAGTGGAAAAGTATCGATTTGTAACACATGACAACGTGGAAACGAACGGGGCTTGCGGTTCATTAATCATATGATGCTTTCGGAAAGTATCCGCTTTCATGGCAACCGAAAAACTGTTTCCATTATTATCAAAAAGGATCCACTTTCAATATAGCGAGCCATTTGCAAGCAGACGAATTAAAAAAAGAGAAGAAAACAGCAGCTTTCTGTAATTACGTGGTTACATTACGCTCGTCGGCGAATCAGATTAAATCTTGCACTGTAGTATTGGTTGCAAATATTTCTCGCATTCTTTTAATCTTCTGCGTGGTTATTTTATGTTGCTTTTTTATCTCCTGGGCTAATCGCAACGATGAATGATGACATTGTGATGGGACAAACATCATGATTCGCCCGCCAATGCCTGACCAGGTTTCGAACCTTGTAACGACCCTGCGTGGTCATCACATTTAGCTATCCTGCGTGATAGCCATATTCTTTAATATATAATTATTAACTTGAGAAATGCCCTGCGAGGCTTACGCTTTTGATTTATCTTTTATCTAATTTTGAGTGCATTGTTGTTAAGCATGAAACATATATTGTTGTAGCACACGAGTTTTGGTTAAAGAAAGCATGCTAAATGCCCTGCGTGGTTTACGCATTCAGTTATCTTTTGTGCAGTAATTGTTGTTTAATTTGTAACTTGCATTGTCGAATCTCTTTATCTTGTAATTTCTTTAATGTAAAGTGTTCAGTTTAGCACACAAGTGTTAAGTTTATATCGCCACATGCTAGTGGTTTTTACAATGCTAAACTTGATATTTTATAACGCACGAGTTGCATCTCGTGAAATTGAAGGGAGTTTGCAACGCTGCAGCCGGCTTAGTTCCGATCTTCTCCACCCGCCTAAGTGCTGCCACCAAACAGTATATAAACAAAGCAGCGAGGGCCGGAGCGGAGTCGACTGCCAGATGCCGACTGCGAAAGACCTGGTTCCCAGATCTAGTCTGGAAGTTTCCCCTACCAGGATCCAATAGCTTCCTTGAGAAGGAAGGAGGAGAAAAGAAAAGCAGTTTTCCTACCTACCTGGTCTGCCCCATAAGAGCTTGATGTGCTACCCTTGGGTCGTGGCGGCCCAAGCCCAAGTCTCCTGGGTGCTTCCAGACCTACCCTTTGTACCTTGCCGTCTCTTGCTACTGACTGGACATGCCAAGGGACCGAACCGTTCCCTTGTCGTAGCTGGATTGACTTTGCGGCGTCCTTTCACACCAACACCTTTGTGAAACCGCGGGCCCCTTGGCCCGTCCCTCGCTATTGACGCTTTCGCATGTTGTCCCCAGACGGCGTGGCACGTGACGGCTACCCAGGTTCCTATTGGTTACCTGTACTAGTTGGTTCCCCCCTAAATTAGATAAGAATACTAATACTGCCCAGGTACCTCACTGAGGAGGATTTAAGAGCGTATGTGCTAAACTGGTTATTTACATGCGTGTATAAATATAAATAAACTTTTACAAGTTGACCTTTGACCTTTCCATACTAAACCCCGCAAGCCCTGAGATACTTTGAGTCCATGTCTTCGGCTGGCTACAAGCTAGCATATATGGGTACAATTTTGCACCGCTCCGTGGTGTAGTGTGCAGTGCTCCGGCGCGCGGACGTTGCAAAAGTTTTTGGCGCCCAACGTGGGGCCCGATTTGCAAAAACACAGGGCTCGACTTGTAAAACGTGGGGTCAGATTGGTTACATAGTGAAGCCGTATATGGACTAGAAGTGGCTCACTGGTTGAAGTGCAAGTGCTAGTGACAGTGTTCGTCTATTGAATTCACGAAGGTAGTGAAGGTAAAGTGGTTTGGGATAACCATACAGAATTCACGAAGGTAAAGTGTTGTGACATATTCGCGTGTGACAAAATGGAAAGAGAAACGACCGGAATGAGTCTACGGAGCAGAGGGAGAAAAACCATGGAAGGTGAGACTGGGTTCGCATGCTGTGATGATTCTGGAGCCGAGATGGAGTCCTTCCAGTGTCTCAAGAATTTCCATTTGAGATGTGAGGGGCAAGAAGAGACCTCAGAGACTGTTGCAGAGGCTAGGTGTAAAACATGCTTATCAGTACCCTTGGTAGCGTCCCTGCTTGAACCAAGTCTTCCAAGTAAGACCCAATCAGACCATTGGCTGCTGGAGTGGTTGATGAAAGATAAAGAGGAACGTAAGAAAGAAAAGAAAGAAGAGGAAGAGCGTAGACAGATTGATGAAAAACAAAGAAAAAGGGAAACTACTCAATTAGAGAAAACTCGAAAGAAAGAGTTGTTAGAGCTGAGACAGGTGGTCGAATCCATGGAGGAGAGAAGACTCTTTGAGAAGGAAGAGGAGATAGCCCGTATTAAAGAAGAGAAAGCAGAAGAAGAAGCTAAAAGGGCCAGAGAGAAAGCAGAAGAAGAAGCTAAAAGGGCCAGAGAGAAAGCAGAAGAAGAAGCTAAAAGGGCTAGAGAGAAAGCAGAAGAAGAATCTAAAAGAAAAGAAGAGGTACAGGAGTTTAGGACTCTGATAAAGTCTCTTGAAGAGAAAAGAGAGGTGGAGAAGAGAGAAGCTGAAGAGAAAAGAGAGGTGGAGAAGAGAGAAGCTGAAGAGAAAAGAGAGGTGGAGAAGAGAGAAGCTGAAGAGAAAAGAGAAAGGGAGTTAGAAGTTCTCCGTGTCCTGGTGGAAAGTCAAGAAGAAAATAGAAAGAAAGAAAAGGAAGAAGAGGAAGAAAGAAGGCAGCTAGAAGCCGAGAAAGGTAGAGAGGAGTTACGAACGCTTTTCTCTCAGCTTAAGGTTGACCAACGAGATAGTGTTAGAGAAGAGTTGGAGAAAATCCGGATCTCTTGCCAACAGGAGGTAGGAAGGGTAGTAGAAGAACAACTAGAGCCCTTAGCTGAGTGGCGTGGAGAGATAGAAAGAGAGTATGAGCAGATGAAGAGGAATCTAGATACCTGCTTAGAGCTGGTCCAGTCTAGAGGGGAAGCTACTAATGAAGATCCCGAGAGGGTTAAACATATAGAGGCCTCTGTCGAAGCAATGAGTTCAGTGGTAAAAACCCTTGGGGAAAGGACCGAGCAGATGGAAAAAACTGTACGAGAGCAGAAGGAGGCTGCCGATGCATTGACGCGGAATCTCCGGGAAGAAGTTGTAACAACTGCTGGAGAAAAAGTGAACTCTCTCCGTGAAGAGACCAAGAGACTGGAAGTGTCCCTTCGAAGAGAGATCCATGAACAAACTGGAACTATAATTAGAAGAGTAGGTGAGCTGCAGGATAAGTTTCAAAGACTGCAGTTGCAAACCGAAGCCACTTCAGATGTACTCCCGGATTCTATTGAACGGGGTGGAAGCTTAAACCCGGAAGCGGTCACCTTTGAACCTCCTAGAGTAGTGCAAAGTCCCTACTGCGTCGAAAGAACAGTTCGAACAGATAGAGGTAAGCGACCTAGAGAGGGAGACAGTTCTGATGGATCTCCTCCTCGACGTAGAGCCGATTTCAAGATGCCTAGGATGGCTGATATCGCCCACATACCAAAATTCAAAGGCGATATCGAGGCACAATCGGCAGAGAAGTACCTTAGAGAGCTCAATGTCAGTTTCGAGCTTATGCAGATACCTGAGCACTATAGACTTGAGTTACTTCCTAGAGTATTTGCAGGCAAGGCTGAACATTGGCTGGCGGGAAACATAGATAGTTTTGTCAACTATGCCGACTTTTGCCTAAGATTTAAGGAGGAGTTTGCCTCTGAGAAAGCCAAACAGAGACAGTTAACTGCTGTGAGAAATCGACGATATTTTCGCCCAGTCCACGAGAATATGGAGAGCTTCGCTTGGAGCATCTACGCTGCCTATCGAAACTTGAGTGACAATTTCAGCGAAAGTGAAGTGCTGAATCTAATAATAGGACAGCTGCCGTATCGTATCCGGAACCTCTGCCTTGCGCATGCTCCGAGATCAGTTGATGAATTGACCAGTTTTCTCAAGGACTTCGACATCTATGACGATCCCGATGCCTGGAGAAATAAGGAAGACCCCAAGAGTAAAGAGCCTGGAATCAATAATAAAAGCTTCAAAGTCCGCAACATCGAGACCAGAACCAGCGGTAGAGAAAGGAATGCTGCGAGGACTCCAAAGTTTTATAGAAGACAAGGCTGGAGAGGAGCGGACCGCAGTCAGCAGGATGGTCAGAGGAACTTTAATCGACCTTATCCAGAAAGAGGTCGAAGTTTCCCTGATATGAGGAATTATCAGGATGGGAGTTCCCCTAGACGATACTCACCTCGGGATGCAGAACAGACTAGAAGGCAGTCACCAACCAGAGAAGACTTGACCTCTGAGCAGGAGGAAGCCCAAGAGACAACCCGGGACTTCTTGCATAACCAAAGGTCACAGTCTAGTCAAACAAACTAGAGCCTTGTCTAGGTGCTTCGTTCCCATTTAGGCAAGGGGCCTCGGAGGAGCGACCACTAAGATGTATCCAGGAATTAAAAGTAAATTTTCAATTGTCCGAAACAGAGGAAATAAATTTGCAAAGTGATCTGAAATCTGCACGAGCATCTAAGACTAGTTATAAATCACCAGCAGTGTCTGCCAAATTAATGGAAATACCGATAAACTGTATAATTGATACCGGAAGCGAATGTTCAATTCTAAGTCATAATGTCTGGACTAAACTAAAGGATCATATACCAGGCATTCAGGTACAAAAGGTTCCAGAAATAAGATTAGTTGATTTCTCTGGTACCCACAGAAAGCGAGTTTTTGGAAGTAGGCGAGTAGAGCTACAAATAGGTGGAATGACTTTCAGTACTGAAGTATTTATATTGAAGGGATTTAGTACGGATCTTCTTTTGGGCATGCCATTTTTGAGGCAGCACGAGGCAGAGATAAATTTCAGGAAAAACTCTGTAAAGTTGAATTTCGGGAAAACTCCTGAACATGAGGAAGGGAATCCACTGGATATTGAACTTGTGAGGTATATCCAAAATGTCCAAGAGAGAGACAAGAAATGGATGTATAAACCCGCGGACCTCAGGGAGAAGGTCGAGACAGTAGATATTCTAAAAGATTCCCAGAAGCAGGAGTTGTTAAACGTGCTGATTCAATTTTTGGAAGTATTCTCAGAGAAGCCCGGAACAATGGAAAGTGCAGAGTGTGAAATCCTTCTGAAGAGTAATGAGCCAGTTCATCGTGCGCCGTATCCAGTACCGCTTTCAAAAAGGGCAGCTCTAGAGGAAGAGCTCAGCTTATGGAAGACCTGGAACATTATTCAACCATCTGTATCACCATACCTGAATCCATTGTTAGTCGTGGACAAACCTGATGGAAGTGTGAGACCATGCCTGGATTTTAGACAATTGAATGCATTGATGATAGTTCCCAAAAGTTCGGTTCCACCCATTGATGAATCCCTACAGAAGTTTAAACAAGCACGGTATTTCACGAGTTTGGACCTGGCCTCAGGCTATTTGCAAATTCCTTTGAAGCCAGAATGCCGAAGGTATACTGCGTTTTCATACAAAGGTCGCCAATACGAATTCTTGAAGATGCCGTATGGTTTATCTAACGCTGTATCTACTTTCGTATCTGTCATGCATCAAGTTTTTGGCCCTGAAACAGAAAATTATTTGACAGTTTACATAGATGATCTTCTAATCTTTGATGCGGATTTCAGCAACCACCTTAAACACATAAAAGCAGTATTACTCAGACTAGAAGAAGTAGGACTAAAAGTAAAACTTCGAAAGTGCAATTTTGTAAAGAGTGAACTAGTGTATTTAGGACATGTGATCTCGGGTGACCAGATAAAAATAGACCCGAAAAAGAATGAAGCCATCTTGAATTTTCCCTTGCCAAAGAACAAGAAGGATATTCGGAAGTTTTTAGGACTAGCCAATTGGAGGCGAAAATTTATAAAGGATTTTTCGGCTAAAACAGAACCTTTGCTGAAATTGCTTTCCAAAAGTGCTAAGTGGACTTGGAGTACTTTTCAACAATCAGCCTTCGACCTGCTCAAGCAAGAATTAGTAACAGCTCCTGCTCTAGCTCAGCCAGATTTAAATCAAGAGTTTTGCATACAGTGCGATGCTTCAACTAAGGGATTAGGATGTGTCCTGTTTCAGGAACTAGATGGAGAAAAGGTTGTAATCCAGTATGCGAGCAGAAAACTGAAGAATAATGAAGTGCATTACTCCATCCACGAGCTGGAATGCCTAGCCATACTTTTTGGTGTAAGTAAATTCGAAATTTATCTCCGAGGAAGACATTTCAAGATATATACAGATCACCGGGGATTGGTCTGGCTCCAAAATTCTAGAAATTGGAACTGTCGCCTCACTAGATGGTCTCTCAAATTACAATCCTACTCATTCGAAATTATCTATATACAGGGAAAGGAAAACGTAGTGCCAGATGTACTCAGTCGTTATCCTGCAGAAGTCAGTGAGGAAGATGAAGAACCAAAATTTTTCCATGTTAATTACATTTGGCAGGAAAGAGGAGAAGTAGACAATGTCGAGAATTGGGTGCAAGCTCAAGAGCATGATTCTTTCTGCCTTTCCATCTTGGAAGTACTGAGACAGAAGGAAGATGTAGACTCCCCTGCTGAGTCCAAGGTGAGAAGGTTGTATCAGTTGTACGGAAATCTCCTGTTTAGAAAAACTACGGGCGACGAAGTCTCCTGGAAATTGTGTGTTCCTGAGAAATTAAAAGATAAGGTTTTACGAGAGAACCATGATGAGTTAGGACATTTTGGCGTGGCTAAGACTTTGAAAAGAGTGAAGAACAGATATTTTTGGCCTAAATTAAAACAAGACGTAGCCAGACATGTTAGAGATTGCCTGACCTGTGCGAAAACCAAGATGGATAAACTTGGGATCATCAAAGACAAATTACACATTAACCAGAAAGACCCGCATGAACTTTTGTCAATCGACCTAATTGGAAAGTTACCTATGTCTTTGGGTTATCAATACGTCTTCACCTTGGTTGATGTAGGAACAAAGTTTGTCTCTGTCTATCCCCTGAGGCGAGGCACAGCCAGAGAGATCATTAATGTGATGGAGAAAGGATATTTTACCCACTTTCCTAAAGTCAGAGCCATTCTATCAGACAGAGGAACGCAATTCACATCAGGCTTGTGGAAGGAATATCTGGATAAAAAGGGAATAAAGTATTATTTCACCACCGTTTATCATCCTAGCAGCAATACCATCGAGCGGATGAATCAGGAAATAGTAAGATTACTACGGCTATTCTGTCATCGAGAGCACCAGTCCTGGTCAAAATACTTAACCGAAATATCTTGGCTTCTAAACAACTCTGTTTCCGACACGACCGGTTACGCTCCCTCCGAGTTATTCTTTAACAGGCCTGTGCCTAATGAAGTTTTGGACCACTTCAACTGGCCCATAAATGAAGCAGATTCCCAAATATCTAATTGGAATCAGAAACTATTTATGGCAAGGACTAGGGAAAGCACCAAAAGCAAGAAACGAAGAATTAGGTTAAAAAGAAACGCTCTTCAATTAGAAGAAGGTGACTTGGTTCTTGTCAGGAATCACAAGTTAAGTTCCCGAAAGAATAGGACTATCGCCAAATTGTTTGAGGTATACATTGGCCCCTATGTCGCCTCGGATGTTCGAAGCAACACTGCCCTGCTGTTGAACCCGACGACCAAGAACCCAGTCGACCGAGTGAATTTTGACAACCTTCGTCTCTTCAGGTGTTCCCCCGAACGGAGAAGACAAATAGTGAATGAAGAAAAGACTTAGTGATTGAAGAGTAAAAGAGATATAGACTCTGGTTTACCAAAAATTTTTCTGAAAATTTAAACTTTTTAATTTTCCTCAAAATTTTTGCCCGAGGGAGGGGCATATGTAACGACCCTGCGTGGTCATCACATTTAGCTATCCTGCGTGATAGCCATATTCTTTAATATATAATTATTAACTTGAGAAATGCCCTGCGAGGCTTACGCTTTTGATTTATCTTTTATCTAATTTTGAGTGCATTGTTGTTAAGCATGAAACATATATTGTTGTAGCACACGAGTTTTGGTTAAAGAAAGCATGCTAAATGCCCTGCGTGGTTTACGCATTCAGTTATCTTTTGTGCAGTAATTGTTGTTTAATTTGTAACTTGCATTGTCGAATCTCTTTATCTTGTAATTTCTTTAATGTAAAGTGTTCAGTTTAGCACACAAGTGTTAAGTTTATATCGCCACATGCTAGTGGTTTTTACAATGCTAAACTTGATATTTTATAACGCACGAGTTGCATCTCGTGAAATTGAAGGGAGTTTGCAACGCTGCAGCCGGCTTAGTTCCGATCTTCTCCACCCGCCTCAGTGCTGCCACCAAACAGTATATAAACAAAGCAGCGAGGCCCGGAGCGGAGTCGACTGCCAGATGCCGACTGCGAAAGACCTGGTTCCCAGATCTAGTCTGGAAGTTTCCCCTACCAGGATCCAATAGCTTCCTTGAGAAGGAAGGAGGAGAAAAGAAAAGCAGTTTTCCTACCTACCTGGTCTGCCCCATAAGAGCTTGATGTGCTACCCTTGGGTCGTGGCGGCCCAAGCCCAAGTCTCCTGGGTGCTTCCAGACCTACCCTTTGTACCTTGCCGTCTCTTGCTACTGACTAGACATGCCAAGGGACCGAACCGTTCCCTTGTCGTAGCTGGATTGACTTTGCGGCGTCCTTTCACACCAACACCTTTGTGAAACCGCGGGCCCCTTGGCCCGTCCCTCGCTATTGACGCTTTCGCATGTTGTCCCCAGACGGCGTGGCACGTGACGGCTACCCAGGTTCCTATTGGTTACCTGTACTAGTTGGTTCCCCCCTAAATTAGATAAGAATACTAATACTGCCCAGGTACCTCACTGAGGAGGATTTAAGAGCGTATGTGCTAAACTGGTTATTTACATGCGTGTATAAATATAAATAAACTTTTACAAGTTGACCTTTGACCTTTCCATACTAAACCCCGCAAGCCCTGAGATACTTTGAGTCCATGTCTTCGGCTGGCTACAAGCTAGCATATATGGGTACACTTTTGCACCGCTCCGTGGTGTAGTGTGCAGTGCTCCGGCGCGCGGACGTTGCAACCTCGAACTTCTGGCTTCGTAACGCGTCACTCTGACCACTCCGCTACAGAGGCTGGTTCCATAGGCGCGATCAGCAGGGAAGAAATCACGACTGTTGTGTTACTATGGGAATGGGAACTTTTGGTTCGCACTGTATTGCCAAATGAAATGAACTCATTACAAATAACCGACACGATATGGTTCGGTACAGCACAGACAAGTAACTGTTTTATTTAGTTTTCTGCATGTACACATACTACATATATATATATTTATATATATGTGTGTGTGTGTGTGTGAAACTACAGGGTGTTTCTAAAAAGAAGTAATTAAAACTCAGCACTCAAACCAAAGCTTGAACTGCCAGTATGCCTATATTTTGAATCCACAGTAATGTTTTAATTAATTAATCTCTTGTTTGTCAATATCGTATACATAAAGTCTGATACACTAATGCGGAAGGTCCTATATTATGGTTGAGCCTCCGCGATGGCGCAGTGGTAGCGTCGTCGCCTTGTAATCAAGGTGTCTCGGGTTCGATACCCGGTGGAGGCACATTGCACAGTGGTTCGGATCCCACTTTAAACCGCAGGTCCAGTCCCGATTAGCCTTACTGTGCATAAAGTGGACTTAAAACACCAACTCGGTCCTATATTATGGTTATCCACGGACCCTGTTTCCCGGAACATTTCCACCCACGAAAGGATAGTTTCATTTGGTGATGCAGGTTTATGGAACTGGTCCTGGGTCCCGGTTGCTACGGATGCCAGGGAAGGCCCACAATTCCTTCCTGTCCCGTAAGTTCGCAAATAATGTTCCACGCACCGTGCACGTTCCTGGATGGCACCATCTACTGTAAAACATAAACATAAGATACCGTGAGTTGCTTTACTTGATTTTACATTAATTTAACATTTACTTTATTTTACATTTTAACAACGAATACATGTTCAGTTACCTTTTTTAAAAAAACATCCTGTATTAGAAGTGGAGATATGACGATCTGACTCCAAACAGAGCTCTTCAGAGGACTTTATTTAAATAAAACTGAAAACATAATTTTTGGAGTTACGTTCTTTTGGCTCTAAAACGACGATATACGTATTCTAAACTGGACTTATGTACTTATCGGCACAATGAAATGTCTTGCCAACTAACAACAAATTAGACGCCATAATAACAAAAAAACTCATAATTTGTAGGCATTTTATCTTATTTACGTCAAAGAAAAATCCACTTTTCGTAATTCATAAATTATGATGGAGAAAGGTACGAAAATGCTTCTCCGGGAGAAAGTTCGGAGACGCCCATTGATCCAGAAAAGGCCGCCAGCTTTAGCCTCAGCAGGAGGACGTCGGGCAAATCAGAATGAATTGCTTTAATTGCTCCAATTTCTGCTGAACACAAACAACTTCTTTAATTAATTTCGACCCGAAATATCGCACTCTTAGCTGAACTTCTGTCGAGGTCTAGTTTCTTGAAGCCCTTATCGCTTTGCGAGTCTGAATCTGCAACAAAGAACAAGAAGTCAAATCGTGTTCTATGGCTTTGTTCTGTTGCATTAACACATAATTCTCTTTTGGTAAAATTACGAATCTCTATTATTTGTGCTGTAGTAGAACAATACAAATATTAACTTTTATTCTGGGTGCATTGCAATATCTTGTAGACGAATTTTTATGGTAACGATTTTTTGAGTATATCTGTAAAGTGGACACAGATAATTGTTTAATGTATGATTATAATGAGCAGTATATACTTTCTGCTGCATTCACTTATACAATGAGGAATTTTCTCAAGAAGCAATGATATTTCTTTATCAGAAACATGAAATGAATCAACCAGGATTGTTATTTCGAGCAAACGCTAGATTCAATCTAAACATAGAAATGCATTATTATTGCATTCATTCATTCATTATACCCTGTCCCACTAACTTTGGAGCACGCGAACGAAAACAAGTCTAAGCCCAAGTAGTGACGCGAGATGACTCTACCAATGAACACGTGAGAGGGAACGGTATTGCGTGTAGGCGGGAAAGCGACTACAGTTACCAGCCTTCGAGCAGCGTGTAGTGCTTAGCTCTGCCCACTCCCCCCCCCCTTCTCTGCGTGGCCTTGCTACAGTGATAGGCGTGACAGGGTATAGTATCCTACGAGAAAAGAAACACAGGAGAAGCTGAAAAAAGTAAGCAAAAGTGATTTGAAATGTATTTTTAATGGAGTTGTTATGATAATGCATTCTAGTTGTTGATATACAAAGTGAAGAAAAAAACATGTTTTCCTTTTTCATACTGAGGGTGAAGAGAGTATATTCTGTTTTTTCATTCTAGTATACTGTATGACTAACACCTTTTAGGGGATTCTTAATTCACTGGACTTTCCTAGATCCCTTTAATAATAACCTTACGGCAAGTATTGTGTACTTTCTGGACTTTCCTGAATCGTCGTCTCGCAATAAAGCTAGGTTTTGTACAGTAGCTATTAACTACGTATGCAATATCAATGCTTATGTCATAAGCAAATTTAGAGTATATGCAAATATGTCACTGTCATTTTGATCCTTGACATGGTCCAAAGTGATTCAGACATTGCTATCTAATTCTGCTATATATTTCAATCTTATAACGCAAGATGGAATCATATTTTATATTTGTAAAACACAGTTGTGGGGCGACGTGAGAATTTTACATTCATTGTAACACATGTTGACAGATGCATTATCGTATTAGACTTTTTAAAGAGGTAATTTAAAGAAAATTAACAAAAGAGTTCAATTCTTAATATTTAGAGAATGCATATTTTTGTGCTTAAGAAAAAATAATCGTTAAATTAAAATAGGTATAATAATACTTGTTTTAATTTAAAAAGTTAAGTCTGGCGATAGTATTTAATACCCATACTTTCGACTCTGTGTGTTGGAAATTTTATCGAGGGTCATGGTCTTAATCAATAATTTAATAGACAATAATCAATAACTTGAATACTAACTTCAATTTTACGTTAAGGTGAAACATCTTGGATACCAATTCACTTCACAATCAATAATTTGAAGTGTATATTAAATACACAAGATTTATTTACGTCTTGAGGAATGCTGATATTTCGATATTCTGAATATCAACCACTCACGATGACGAATTTGACCTTGACATAGGCTATCTAGTTATGTTTCTAAGGGCTGTTGAAATAAATGCATATCCAAACCGGTAATTGATTTTTCTGAATCCATTAACAAATTAGACCTCTAGATTCCCATTCCCTATGTGTTAGGTATATGAAAGAAAGTCACCTTTCCCCCACTCATCGTATAATCTTTTCAAACTGCACTGATGGGTGTTAATTAACTCTCGTTTAGAAATGAGATATTATGAGACGCAGGATACTTAATAACAATAAAGGCAATGTTGACGAGAGCTGCTGAGAAGGATAACAGGTGTTCCCCTTCCAAGTTATTCCAACGGGAAGGGCAACGAAAATGAAAGCTAATAACGTAAAGATGAAAGACAAAGTGGTTATGTAAGCAAAAATGAGACGCATCTGATGAAACCCCACGATTTTAATAACAAGCCTTGAATCGGAAACTTTGTTAACAAAGTCTTCTTCTTCCTTGAAGTAACGTGCCACGTAAACATAAACCACATGATTTAGGAGATAATGAAAAGTGTTTCGGAATTGAAATTTGGCTTCAATTTTCAACCCTAAAATTGAAATGAAGGAAATTCATGTTCATTATCACCTTCGTGGTTTCTTATCGTAACAGCAACAAATAAAGTGCAAATAAAAATCGTGTACATTGTGAAAGCATCTTGGATCCTCACAATATGATTATATGTTTATTAAAATAATTACCGTAATTTATGCTAGGAAATTCACAAAGTTGATTATGTTTTAAGTTATTCATTTCGCTGTATAAATGATGTAATATTTGGAATTTTGCCGTTGCTATGGAAACGAAAATCAACAGCCACGTGATAGCTGTATATGCGACGAAATATTTTACTGTATCTTACACTCTGTCTCTGGAATCAGTGGAGCAAGAATGCGCATAACGGCAGAGAACGGGAGAAAACGAGTGGGCGGAGGAAAGCAGTGGGCGCTGCTGCAAACAGCTGGTAGCTGCAGCCGCGTTTTCTCCTCCACTCACTTCCCTCTCACGTGTTCATTTGTCGAGCCCTCTCGAGCCCTTCTTGCGCAGAGGGAATCATTTCGTCCGCTTGCTCCAGAGATTCCCGGAACAGAGTGTAGGCTCATTGTTAAGGAAAGCTGGGCAAATGAGACAAATCTAACCACAACAACATGTCACTGGGTGATCGGGATCTCCTTTATCGCACAACGCGATACGAACTTCGTGTTCTGACGTCAGACGCGGAATGCCTAAGTTGTAGATTAGGTCTGTTAGGTTTGGTTCTCTTAGCATAAATACACTACAAATGTATTATTTATACCAAGAGAACTAAACCTAACAAGCCTATACTCTGTTCCTTCTATCTCTGGAGCCAGCGAACGAAAACAAGTCTGATCAAATAGTGACGCGAGATGGCTCCACCCATGAACACGTGGATTGCGTGGAAAGGGGAAAGCGACAGAAGTTACCAGCCTTCGCATCAGCGTCTACTGCTTCGTTCTGCTCACTCGATTCCCTCCTCTTCTCTGCCGCTATGCGCGGCCTTGCTCCAGAGATACCAGGACAAAGTATAACCCAACAATAAAATCATTCTGCAGTGACGTCAGAACGCAAGGTTGGAATCACGTTGTGCGATAACAAGACCACTGGTGATTCCAATATATAAAGTAAGTATTATTTTCTTATGTAAAGACTATTGTTGTTTTGTTTAAAGTTCAACCCATCCCATTCTTTATGTGCCCACACATGGCAGACACGTGTGCTAAATTGCATGAGTGTACCAGGTATATTAAAAAACGTAGGGGATATGTCCCGTATTCAACGTGTATGGGAGACCGGCCACAGCTTAAATAAGCGGGTAAGAATACGAGGCTCACAGGGGAAAAAAAAATCTATTTGGTTGCTACGTTAATCAAGTGTGCAAAGCGGGAACAAGAAAGGTCCTGTTTCTCATTAATTCGTCTCCCCGTAATACCCTGTGCGTAGATGCACAGTTCCTACAACAAGGGACCATACCGTACCGTGGAAATACTTTAAAAGTTCCAATTAAAGAGGATACTCCATGAAATGGGAAGGTGTGTGTGGTGGAAAAGCGGCTGACTGACAACGTGCGTTTGCGCACTACGACCGACAGTAAAAAAAAAGGCGAACCCACGTAATGGCTAAGTGAATGCGATAGGAAATGCGCATCTTTTTAAATGCGATTTTTTGTGTACTAATAGAAACATTTCATTGGTTGTTCATGTTTGTTTTACGATCGGAATGGTAAATTGAGTTGCATCAAAGCTAACGATGCTAGTTTAAACGTGAATAGGGTTTTATGGTAGGACAGAATCATAAAACATTGATATAAACGATTATTTTATAATGGTCACGTTCGTAAAATACTCCTAAAAGGTTGTGATATATCAGGAGAATCGATACCTGTTTAACTTCTATCTTTCGCAATCTCTGGAACTCTTGCAGAATGTCTCTCTCACCTTGAAAGATCCTCTCGGGTTATTTTCTCTGATGGTAATCGCCCATATGGAGGGATAACTGGGAAACACTTGCTGAAGAAGTTGACATGGCAAACATTTGTGGTTATTTAACCCTTGAACTCGGGGGGGGGGGGGGACTTCTCAAGCCTACAGAAAAATGATTTACGTTGGAACTTACTTCCTGGTAACATTTCAAATTTTTAATGATGTGCTCTACATTTGCCAATAAGGTAAAATACTAATTTTGAAAAAAATCGCGATTCTTTTGCTGGCTCTTGGAACCCTCTGGTAGTATTAAGAGTACATTTTCTTGTATGTAATTTATAATCTATAACATTAAAATGGAAGTATTTAAGACTTATTCAATTAGTGCCACCTTTGCATTACTTACAGTGCCTATGTTAATACAAAGTTCATCTTGAATGTAAGAAAATAGTTTTCAAGAAATAAACTGTGCAACACAAATTATTACTTATCTTGCATAAACTAACATGAAAGTGAATATTGATGTAAACATGTTGTACACTCATACAGTAGTGCAACACATTAAAAAAATATATCTTTAGAATATTAAATAACATTATGCAATTATATACTTTGCAGATAATAGCATGGGATTACTTGGGTTAGCGATGCTTTTCTTAGCTACAAAACCTTGGACCCCAGATTCGAATCATTTATATTTCATTGCATTAGTTCCTTCATCTAGTCTACCAATTCACCTTTCATTCTTATCGTCGTGATTCCTAGAGGAGTAGAAACGTGACGTAAAATAATAAAATTACAAATTCGATGTTTTACTACACTCATGTCCTGGCCGAATTTCGAACCCAGGAGGCGGAATCATCAGTCAACAACTCGTCCCATTCGGCCATTGAAACGGCATGTCAAACAGAAATGGATGTTCCTCGCTTTGTTACACGGAAGCATGCCATTACATCATAATAAAATTGCACAAACTGAGTTTGCATATTGAGCAAGTTCGATAAAGTTTCGTGCATAGCAACTGTATGCACGGAGATTAACCAGGCTGGAACGGACACGAACATTCGATTAAAACTGAGATTTGAATCAAGTGTATTCCTTCCACCAACATTTATATTATACCCTGTGGCCATCCTCTTGACTGACAACACAAATTAATAGAATTGTTTTCATGTCATTTACATACAAACTTAATTTGTATCAACCACAAACTATCTTCTAAACCTCAAATTTGTATATTTGGTTTCATTGGGTAATATATTTCAATTGAAAGTCACATGTGTACTCTTAGCACGAGCTATTCCAATGTTGGAAAGAAAAAAGAAACAGCAAATACAGCATCAATAAATTATAGATGAATGATTTTTTTATTTTTTTATTTCTTGTATCTATCAGATTTTGGTAACTGATAAGATGTGGATGAATGGTGATAAGGTGAAATAAATGAAGGGACAATCACACACAAATATGGACAAAACACACAACATATGTCCCATAGAAGATTATACTGGCTATGGGTCCAGACGCCAGACCCTCGTTACTCTGCAAAATGGAGTCCAGTGTGTACTACGTGGAAGTGGGGTTGACATTTGGATGTCTTGAATAAAGGTCACCCCTTACCTCCCATAAAAGTATTTCGCCTGTATTAATTATATACAGTAGGTTAATTAAATACAACACCTAGCTATTGGCATCAGACTGTACTGCGTGTTACACCTTGCAGGAAGTCTATTACTATAATGAAGATCTGGTTCTTGTTGCTTGTGAAGGATGGACATTTTCCTCGTCTTTATTTCTCGCATACTTCATTCCCTTCATCAGACTTAACTCAACGACATAAATATGCGACGTATATCTTACTCTGAAAGAAGAAAGAATCTAACGAGCCTAATGATATACGTATCCACGTCAAAGCACATTCTGAAGAAATAGATGGGGTGAACTTTGCTGAATACATTCAAGTGTCAACCTCACTTCCACGTAATACATCCCAGTAAATTACATTTCTGCAGTCCAACGAGGCTCTGGCATCTGAAACTACAGCCTGTATAATCCGCTGTAGCGTTGTGTGCTCTCTTGTGTTTTGCCCTTTAAGGTGCTTAGTGACCCTTTACAGTCTCAGCTTTTAATGTCGGAAGGAGATTTTAATCCTCAGAGACACGTGCTGATTTTAGCTATTATACAACCCTGTATAATGTGACTGGAGCAAATAGCCCAAATGCTGACGCACCCACAATTTTTATTTCAACATTTCAATCAATCAAAAGAATGAGATATAATATAGAATGTATTTTTTAAAATTATTTTTAAACAGAGAATACTGATTTTTTGTCTATTCTTCATTGAGTTGTAGATAAATAAAATTAACAATGTACTCTTTACTCTTTACTCTTTAGATGAAATTACACGTGTGTATAGATTTATTACATCAAAAATATATTTATATTTGCAACTTCTTCCTAATGTTGTCTATCATGTACCCAGCTTGTATAGATAGATAGACAAATGTGACCCACCAATACAACGAAATACAGCCTTTTCAAAATGATACATGTTCTTCCCGATGACGTATTGGTAACGTCGTCATATTATAATATAGGAATCCCGGTTTCGGTACCCGGTAGAGGGACATAGTGGTTCGTATCCAACTTTAAACCGTAGGCCCAGTCCCGATCAGCTTATCTGTGTATAATAGTGGACAAAACTCAAGCAAAAACTCAAATTGATACATATATCTCCTAAAAGTCTCAAAAGCCAGTGAACGACCATCAAGACGATACTGAGAACAACATGATTGCAAGTTGTCTCCGTACTTCCTTACAACATAATGAAAGCGGAATTCTCATCCTAACCGCTGCCGCAATGCGATCATATTGCTGATGGTGATTCACCAATTGTAAATTGTGACAGTCTGAAATGATGTGTAATGTTGTTTGACATCGCATTGACAACAATGTTTTCGAATATAATGTAGTTTATGAACATATGTTGGGTGAGATATACAGATTTGATAAATGTTTCGGCACATATGTAATCAATCTTTTCAGCATTGGACCGGGCACAATTTTATCTGAGCAGGACCCGTCCTTCTGGCATTTGCCAGAACTGCGAAAATGCCAGTCTGGCGCTGGCGGTAGGTTATTTCAGTGGTTTGGATTCGATTTTAAATTGTGGGCGTTTTTGTATTCCTGCAATGGGACTTGATCAGACACGCTTAGATAAGTTGATGCTGACGCTGTTGTTGTTCAGTGTAACTTTGTATGCCTTGAACCAAATGGCAGAAGGAAAATATAATCTTTACTATTTAACGGTACCACCAAAATTATAAGCATTTGTCAGTAAGAATGAAAGGAATTATAATTATTTTAAAGGAAAATCAAATGCTAATCTGTCTTCCTTGCAGTGCATCCTAGAAACCAACAATTACAACAACGTAACGAAATGCCTACGAAAAATTTATTTATCTTCATCCACTGTATACTTCGCGTCAAAAATGATATCGTAATTGGAAGTTACTTGACAGTGTTTTCGTTGTATAATGTGCTTGTCCTATTTATGTCAAATTGTCAAAGCACCGATATGTGCTACTGTGAACAACACTTCTGTAAATGAATTAACAAGCACATACTCAATAGAATATCCTTAACAAAATAATTCCAAACATTTATCACATCGTATTCTCCATAGTTAGAATAGACAACACAAATATAATTGGTTTCAACTGTACTTAGACAAGGTAGACATAAGTATTTGATTTTCAAATGAAAGTACTGAAGCAAGTAATATGCGAATGAAGTGTGATTGAGCCAATGTAAGAATTACAATTTGTAAATTCTGGAATCAAAACTATCACAATTCATTTAGGATTTATTAGAGAATACGCATAATATGAAAGCGCACGCACCCCTATATTATATATTTAGTTCCGTAGGAGAGCAATCAATTATAAGATGTAGAGTTTTGCACATCAATAAAGTAGCCCTAACATCACGTGATAGATGGATAATACAGAAAAGTGTGCTACATATATTGAAGCGTATTAGGTTGAGGTAAATTACTAATTCATGACGTAACAACTATCATTTATGTTTAGGCAATATTGACATTCGGAAACAACTCCCAAATTTGAAAGAAATTGGATCATAGAATCTTCAGTGTACGATTGAAAACATACTAGTGGCTATGACCAGAAAGTACCGGCTTATTATACCGAATTAACATGAGCTTGTATAGAGATTGCCAGACAAAACATCAACAAATAGTCATGATTAAAAATAATGTGTGGCAGTAGAGAGGCAGCACTTCATTCCTACGCGTCAGCAAAAATTCGATGCCACTGGTGTTATGTTACATCCGGTCGTAGCGGTGTACGAGCGATTTTATTGTTGAGTCAGCAGAACGTGTCTGATCACGTTGAAGACATCGGAAGCGGTGGGGGAGGGGGGTCAATGGATTTGTCACGTTGTTTCTTGATGTATGCTAACCTGACACGTGCGTATGTTTGTGTGTGTGTGTGTGTGTGTCTTTGGAGGAAATGCGCGCGCAACCATTGCGTATGATGCAAACACATGAAGAAATGATTTAAAGATGGCGCCGAAGGTGTTGTACCCCGAAAGCTTAGCGGCTAAGGTTATTGCTCTGTAAAACAAGAGGCGTCGAGGGTTCGATTCCTGGTAGAGTCAATATTGATTGATTGATAGATTGAGTTAGTTTTTTTTAAGTCCACTTTATGCACGGCAAGACTAATCAGGAGTGGACCTACAGTTGAAAAGTGGTGATTGGGACCACTATGTGCCTCCACCGAGTATCGAACCTGAGACCCCTTGATTACAAGTCGACGATGTCAATATTGAATGATTTCGATTAGCCTGTGTGTAAATAAAGCCAACAAAATGGTTGAGTTCGAAAATCGAGTTGGGTTAGTGGTTAATGTTGTCACCTGGCAATGAAGAGGTCGCGGGTTCGATTCTCTAGGTAGTTAAATTAGGCCAATTGTTTAATCCCGCCATTATAGGTTCCGATTAGTCTATCTGTGCATAAATAGTGATTGAATAAAATCAATATGGCGGCCTTGGGGTAGTGGTTAATGTTGTCGCCTGGTAATGAAGAGGTCGCGGGTTCGATTCTCTAGGTAGTTAAATGAGGCCAATTGTTTTGTCCCGCCATTATAGGTCCCGATTAGTCCATCTGTGCATAAATAGTATTTGAATAAAATCAATATGCCGGCCGCATTTTGTGTTTAGCGGCGGCGGCGGCGGCGACCGGGCGCGGCGCGGGCGCGGGGGGTGTTTTTTATTCCGCGAGATGTTTCAACAAAGTGGTTGAGGGTTCGATTCCCAATGTTGGTGAAAATTGGATATTCAATTGTATTTGTTTAAAAGTTCCGATTAGCTTTTTGTGCACAAAGAGAAAATGAACTAATTGGAAATAGGATGTTTATGCTGTAATGAAAAGGTCCCGGGTTCGATTCACAATGTCAAATTGGCTGATAATGATGTTTTTTTTAAAAAAAAAAGAAGTGTGTTGAGTCCCCATTAGTATTTAGGCAGGAACAGATATTAAAAATCAAAACAAAATGCCTTTTGATTACAACGCAAAGACTTTACCGCTAATGTATAAAGATAAATTAGAATCTGTTGTTTTGCTGTGTGGGGCCCCAGTACCGATTAGCTTAAATGCATAAAGAGTAGGTAAAATAAGCAAGATGGCCGTCACTATTGTTTTGTGATCAAAAAGGAGTCACAGGTTCGATTCAATCAAAGGAGGCAAGATTCTATGTTTCAATTCCATGTAAAAGTCTAAAGTTATGTTTCGATTAACCTCAATGAATAAGAGGAATTAAACAAAAACAAGCAAAATGACGACAGATGTGATAAAAGAAAAATTGAATTAGTTTTTTATAGTGACAAGAAAAAATAGCGAATCATTGTTAGAAATAGAATGAAAATAAAGATACTTGCCTTTGCGTGTCCAGCGCTGTGCAGAAAAGCTCTCATGCTTTATCTCCGACAAGTCCACAATACACATTTTTTTTATTGTATAGTTAATTATTAATGTTGTTATTAACACAGATTCTTACCAGTGTGAAGAAAAGCTCTCATGCTTTATCTCCGACAAATCCACAATACACACTTTTTCATTATATAGTTAATTATTAATGTTGTTATTAACACCGAGTTTTACCAGTGTGAAGAAAAGCTCTCATGCTTTATCTTCGACAAGTCCACAATACACACTTTTTCATTATATAGTTAATTATTAATGTTGTTATTAACGATTGTTACCAGTAAAAATATAATCCATGAGGATTTTTAAAGGGGTGATAAGTGAAAAAAAGCCAAGACATATATTTTATCCCTGTTTATTACCAATATTTACAAAATTCAAAAGAGCCGCACACACACACACACACACATATATATGTAAAATGTTTATATTGTGTCACCAGTTTATCAGCATGTTATTTAACAAGTTTTTATTCTTCAAGTTTCTTCACTCACCCACATAAGGAATTGTGTCACTATCATATCCATTTTCTGCTGCAACCACTGAATTAAAATATTTCACTATTTTTTCCACAAGCATGTTCTCGCAAAAAACAAACACTTCTTTGGAAAGTCTTTTTCCGTCGATGTTTTGTATAGACAAAGGCTCAGGTTTTGTACATCCATGTAGATGGGAAAGCACAAACTTCTCCTTATTACATGCATGGACAGGGGAAATATCTGTGCAACCGAAACATTGTTCGCGAAGGTCGAGAATGCAAGATTCCACACAGTTTCCAAAACATGATTTCAGATACGGCGACACTGTTTCACACATAACTTTCGCATGCTCGATGCACACAAATATCTTCATAAAGTTCCGCCACGAACTTTCTGCGATGAACACTATCTCCAGGGAACCGTAAGCTGGTTTCTTCCTTATAATGATCTGACGGCGATTGTACAGTGTGGTTATCAGCAATTCATGTTGCTCACTTAGTGGGTAGGAAACACGAGGCTGCTCACCTGGAATAGCGATGTAATTGTCGATTACTGGAAACAATTCCTGAAGAGCGTGCCACTCCTGCAACTGTAGTTCAACACCGGCCGCCCCGCTTCAGTGTAGCCTGACCACAGGTTGGAAATCCAGATGAGAGGAAAGTCCGATTGAGATAACTTTTGTTTTCGAAGCATTCAAATAGTAGACGTGATCAAATAATATCGACTGGCGTATAAGACTAGTTACTTGTTTTTGTTCTTCAGGTAAATGCTGATCGCTCTCTTTCTGAAGAACCCCCTTGAAATTAGTGTACGGTTGAAATCTTTTTTTCAGCGGCATCGAAATAGAGGATTCCATGACTAAGAACTGCGAGATACTGCATGTCGCAGCGTGCAGGTATACATTTGAAGAAATGCGTGGGTGTGTTTTTGAGACGCATGCGCGCGTAGCAAACCAAGCATGTGCTGGACAAAAAAGGTGGAGGGGGCGGGGCATTACAAAGATCAATGGTGAGAGAAAAATCAGCAGAATATCATAAACGTCATATTGAGGAAATATTGGATAACAAATATTAATTAATTTAATTAAAGCATCAACCGCATTGTCGATCTGAAATTAGGTTTATAGACAGGGGGCAAAATGGAAAATATCGACGATGTTCTAGTATTGGATTGTTTCTGTATTTCCATCGGTATAATCCTCCACCACATTTGAAGCATACTGTTTTATCCTCTTTTTGAATGTAAAATAATCCTGCTTCGGACAGAGCTTCTACAAACGGGAATTCTTTTGATTGCCAGTTTCTGAAAGAGGACAATCTAGCATTGAAAGATACCATCTCTGGATATTGCGTCATTGTTCTGTAAAGACACCAAACAAGATATATATTATAAGTAAGCTGTTGTAAACTGTAACGCTACAAAATTATTAATATACTATTAGGACTATATGTAACTTGTATAAAATTTCAAACAGTATTTACTGTCAATATTTTCTAGTATACGTACCGAGTATTATAAATTTAATTTACGAGTCAGCAAATAAGTTGTTATAATATTGTCATTTTTTATCGGTACTGGGAATAAAATTTGAAATTTATGCATGGGTTTACCAGAGGCTCTATGGAATAAATACAGAAAACAGTAATGCCCACAGTACACAGACCCGTAACTTTGTATCTGATGAGTGTTGTACGTATAGAATTTAGAGTTATTTTCCAAAAATCGCAAATGGTTATGCACATGTGGAGGTTTTCCGTAACTATCAAAAAATTCCCCCCGGGAGTTACTGTCTATGTAAATTGCTACCCAGTGCTTCCCGGGGCTATCTTTGGGATCTGTATTTACAATCAACGCTGCTGGTAGTTCCACATGTACAGGTAATTCATTAGCTGCGAAAACCCCAACATGATGATTGTCAAAGGCTCTATTTGATATTAACCCGTGAAGCAAATTTAAAGTCGACAGCATTGCTGGACACTAAATAGTAATATTGTGCAACTCACCTTGTTATACAATTAATCCAGATGAATATCTCTTTGATTATTAATTTCCATGAGAGCGTCAAATTCAGAGTAGATAACACAAGTCACAGTAGATTCCAAAGCCGATTTGAAGTGGACTTCCAAGCTGACAGCCCCTTGCCGTTGAAGACTGCAGTGGGATATGGCACTTGCAGCTGCGTCTGGTGTTATATCGAAAACAAGTAATGCGTATCCCTGGGGGTATTCCTCACGCGATATATTGTTTCCTTCATCCATATAGTGTATCCCTGTTCCAGAGAATAATGTGTGATATGCTGTTATGTACTTGTTGTTTTCAAAGTCTGGTTGAAGTGGTTTGCCGGGAATTTGGACTCCATCAACATATAAAGTAAAGAAGTTGTAATTGAAATGTTGAAAATTGAATGGGTTTGTAGACAGAGTGCCGTTGAATGCATCGTTGGTAACAAACCCCACAACTAATCGTTTCGGAAGACGTCCAAGTATCACATTGTCAATTGTTTTTGAAACAATATCTTTTGGAATAGTTACAGCTTTAAGTTGTACTCTTGTTAGAGGGTATTTTGCTGTATGTTTTTGCAATATGCGATTGTGACTAAGTTTGATGGATGAACTGACCGATACTTTTCTCACATATAGTGTAGCATCCAGAATTTCCACTTTGCCTTCACTGTCATCTAATCCCATCAAGCAGAAAGTGTTTTCCGAAGGAATCAGTTTTATTCGCATTTCCACTCCATTGATCAAAAATTTCTCTTGATTGAAAATATCAGAATGCAAGTAACCAAACATATCAAATGTTTTACTCTGTTTTGTTAGTTGGTTACGTTTTGTAAAGCCTTTGTTGTCTTCCGAAACGTTATCAAAAGCGCCTGCTGTATCTTTGTACCACAATGCACTTTGGAGATGAGATGATTTTGCAGATATGTCATAGTTCAGTGCTTTTTCAAAATAAGACCTGTATGGGTGCATGTGAGATGGAAACGAGATGAGTTTGTTATTTAAGTAGATTTGTACTTCGCTGAACATTGCATTGAGAAAATCATTGACAGGTCCAATTGTTTTATCTGTGGGTAGCAATAACTGACCATTCGCTTTTACAATTCTGGCATCTATATTCAACATTGTGTGTGCTAAATCCATATAATCATCACCATGTCCAGGTATTACAAACTCGGTGGGGGCATTATCTGCCAGAGAACTAACAGGTTTGTATCCGATGGTGTGGTGTTCTAAGATGCTTGTCTGAGTAGGTTTTACCGAGAAAATATCCAATTCACTTTTAAAACACTCACATGATTTCTCCCTAATTAGCGCCATATCTAATCAAAAATATCTGATGTTATTTGAATTTTCTTACGGTTGCGTTTGGTTGTTTTCTTGGTGTTTGTATTGGCACTGGATCTCTTCTTTCTCTGAGCGATCCTTCCAGTTCGCTGTCCCGAAGCAGAGTGATTCCTTTTGAAATGTTTATGCCCCTGATAACCTGAACCAATCATTTTCTTTAGCTTTGTTTCAGCTTTTCTTTTAAGATTTGATCTGGCATCCGAAATTCTGGATTGTAGTGACTGTTTTAGGGGTGTTTTGTCTACAACATCACCTAACACATTTACCCCTGTTTTTAACATTTCTTTCCCTACAGCTTTCGCTCCTTTTTTGATAAGAGGCAAAGCTGACCGAAAAAGTCCTCCAAGAAAACTTCCAATGCCATGTCCTTTTTGATAGGCAGCACCGTAATATATGTTACCCACACCAGATCCAGCTTGTTGATGGTAGTATTGAAAATATGGGTCATTCATAATCAGAGCTTTTCACCACAACGTCTAAAATGAAGTTTCAAACACACTAGTCCGAAGGAGAATGGGATGTGTGCACCAGTGCTATCCCTTAAGTCAATTTCTATTTGTTCGAAATTATGTTTCTGCACTGGGATGTAATGTGGTGAATCGAAAATTTGCACACCATCACTTCCAAAAGTATGTTCCATAGGATTAATGTTTATAATACGTAATAGAGGGGCGACAGCATCTCCCACCATATGTGATTCCGCAATATCTGTGTAAATATACATCTGGGAAGGAATTTCTCTCACAACATTTGGAGGCGAGCGTCCAATTTTTACTTCTGATAGATCATCGGTCGGTTTAAAACCTAATATCCGTGCCAGTTGAGGTGACAATCGTACATTTATGTTTCTCTGCTTGGTAGATATATCAACAGTCACATGTTTGTATGCAGGATGATTTCGGAGACTAAAATTTAATGTTTCAGAATATTTATTGATTTCTGCAACAATGCTGTTTATAGATGCGTAATAGCCTTCGGATATTCGAAGTTCGTTCCATTTGACATCATCCATAGATTTATATTGAATATAGTTGTTAAATCTTGTAATGTTTAGTATTGAATAAGGATAATGCACTTCTACCAATGCCATCTCCCATTTGTTGGTGTCCAACTCCACACGGTTCTGAAGCTTTGTGGTGTAATTAGTTAGAGTATTACTTGGGAAATATTTCATGGAACTGTTGCTAGGCAAAGTAAGGTAGAAAGCGTTTGCTTTTCTCATGATGTGTTATGAAGGTTATTTCTACCACTGATGAGAATACCTACAAAAATTTATGCCTCTCTCTCTCTTTTTTTGACTCCAAAAACGATGCGGTAATCCAACTGTCAAATAATCTGGAGTAACCTTTCCAATGAACTAACAACTTTTTACTGGCTCCTTTACCTTTGGTCGCAAGGATTTTATCAATTTCATGCATATCCGGTAAGCGGACCAATTGCAACTCTTCCGTATAAAATGTTCCATCGATTTTATGTCCTTGTAGATCTTTTAATTCATACACTTGAGGATTTATTTTCAAAATACGTTCCACCACAAATATTTCTCTGGTCCAATTTTCCATGTAACCTTTGTCAAAGCGTTTTTTGGTTTTTGTTATTCTCACTGTATCTCCTATTTTGAATGGCATCTTCAATGACAATAGTGGAGATGAATCAGATTTGAGTTTTTTGTCATACATATTGTGCCATACTTTCAAAACCTTCTCAGGAGTAACATCTGCTGGTGCCATTTTAATACTCGAGTGAATTTTATGATTATAAGCTTTCAAAAGCTTTGGGAGTACATTAACATAACAGCTGGTTCTGTGTTTAGTAAAATACTTCCACATGCGTTCCTTTAAAGTTCTGTTGAATCTTTCAACAATACTAGCTTTAATATCAGGATTCTTTGTTGTAAAATAAATTACATTTTGTTTTTTTGAGATATTCCTGCACAATACTGTTGGTAAACTCACGGCCTTTGTCAGTTTGTAATTTCAAAGGTTTTCTTTTGCTTTGTTTGAAAATTTGCTGGAAAGCCTTTTTTATACATACACCAGTTTTATTTTTTACAGGGACAGCCCAAGCATGCCTGCTAAAAATATCGATAACTGTGAGTATATATCTGTACCCTTTGTTGTGATTCCGCAAACTCTGCATGTCATTCAAGTCAGCCTGCCATTGGTCATCGATATTATGCACAAAATAAAAGTTTCTCGGAAATCGACGCTTTACAGGTCTATGCAAAGTGTATGCAGTTTGCTTTGTCAACCAATGTTTGATTGTTGACAATGGTATGGATTTTTTTACAGCTTTCCATAGTGTTGAAGCTGTAGAATAGGATGCTGGATGAGATGGATTGTACCAGATATTCTCTAATATTTTTTCGCTCATGGTTTGTATCTTGACCAAACTGGAACAGTACGTTTACGTTTGTGCCCTGGAAATGATGATACAAAAGAAATTGGTTCCTTTTCTTATTCTTCTTCTTCTGTTAATTCTTGTGCCTCTTCTTGGTTAGCTCCGGACAGCGGAACATAGCGTCCGGGGTTGCCAAAAACAATCTGTTGAATAAACTCCTGTCTCCGGGGGTTTCCAATATATTCTTGAGGAATATTAGATAACGCCAGAGATCTATTGAATAGTTGCCACCCAACAGGATTGCTTGTTTTTCGTGGTCGAATTATATCCGATACTAGATCGACAATATTTGAGCCTTCAATTTTATTATTGTTAATAAAAACTGCCCCATATTTATCCCAATCAATATTACTATTATGTAAAAGACGTTCATACAACAGTTCGGCTTTTCTACGATACATGCTAGGTGTAGCAGCTAGAATTTCTTCTTTCATATCAGTCAACTTCTCAGTAGATTCTGTAATCGGTAGCGACACAGGTTCTCTTTGTTTTCGAGTATTAGACAGAAATTTTTGGAGCACAATACTGTAACGATTCCATTTTTCATCATCCGAAAGACCTTTGAGATTCAAAATTACTTGCATATCCTGATCCAATTGCGATAAGGATGTAGACGGTGCAGACATAACAGGATGTCTCATGTTATCCATAAATTCTTGAGGTATTATAACCATTTTTTTGGCATGCTCCATGTTCAGATTTTTTTTTACTTAAATAAACTTGATAACACACCTCCTATTAAAGGGGCTAATAACGCAGGTAGAAATCCTCCGTGTTGCACTAGTATCTGTTTCTTCTGCTTTGTAGAGTGTCCTTTGGCAGAGAGATTACGTATCACCTTCTTGTACCGGCTCAATCTTGTTTTCTGAGGTGTTGAAAGAGGAACATTCCCTTTTAGAACATTGTAACAACACTCACAGATTGAATTAACTAAGGAAGAATCAGCAGCTTGTAATATCGCTGTGCGAAGAGCTGGTTTAGCATCCGACAAAACTTGGAGCACTTTCACTCTTGTTTCACTTTTGGAGCCATGATGACAGAATAAACGACTAGTGATTATGCTTGCTTTTTTTGTAGGAATATATACATAATTGATATCATCGTCGGGAAATATCCGCGACCGAAAACGTACTTCTTCCTGAGTGTTCTGCTTCAGATCAAACAGCAAATATCCATGGGGTTCAGCGGTGGCATTGTAATATGCATCTTTTATAAAATTTGGATTCTCCGGGTATACTTGTCTAGATAAATAATTAATTTGGGCTCTGTCTCTTGGATTTTTGAAGCATACAATATAATGACTATTTAAAGATATATCCCTTTCCCTTTTCCTTGATGGAATAGATTTTGAGTGATAAAGAAAAGACTAATATCACGATGATCACACCCTTTTGTAAATAAATCTGTGACTCTTTGATCGCATTCCCTCATCTGATCATCGATAATAATAAGATGAGGTCCAGAATTTGGCACAAATTGGTCAATATTAGGCATTCCTTCCCGAAATTGTACAAAACCAGGGAAATCATTGTATGCAGATTGCCATTCCCCGTAGCACACCAAAATATTGTTGAATTTTACATATACCATTTGGGGTAAACACTGGAGAAAATGCTTCACAAAATATGTCTTTCCACATCCTGATGGACCAGCCAATATTGCAGAGAACGGGTGTTTCCACAAGCACTCCATTTCTCAAACTGTGAAGAATGTTTTAAATTACATATAATATAAAAGTCGAATGTTATGAATATTTTTCTAGTTGTTAGATTTTACTGATATGTTGTATCTTCAAATTACATATATATATATTATATTGTATTGTATTATATATATATATATACACACTTCATCAATAAATAAATATGCGTGTGTGTATGTATGTATATATATATATATATATATATATATATATATATATATATACACACACACACACACATACAGACAATTTTCTTATAGTACAAAATTCATTTTACAACAGCACAACAAATGCCAGATAGCATTGTACGCATGCGCGTTTGTAAACCCCGCCTACATATTCCGAGCATCAGCGTTGTGTTAGATAGCTCTCCATTGTTTCAACAACGATAAACAGCTTGGTGGCCCAGATCAAATTGGTTCTGGAATCTACTGTGACGTGTACCGTCTACTTTGAAGTATAAAAAGGTGAGTTGCACAATATTACTATTTAGTGTCCAGCAATGCTGTCGACTTTAAATTTGCTTCACGGGTTAATATCAAATAGAGCCTTTGACAATCATCATGTTGGGGTTTTCGCAGCTAATGAATTACCTGTACATGTGGAACTACCAGCAGCGTTGATTGTAAATACAGATCCCAAAGATAGCCCCGGGAAGCACTGGGTAGCAATTTACATAGACAGTAACTCCCGGGGGGAATTTTTTGATAGTTATGGAAAACCTCCACATGTGCATAACCATTTGCGATTTTTGGAAAATAACTCTAAATTCTATACGTACAACACTCATCAGATACAAAGTTACGGGTCTGTGTACTGTGGGCATTACTGTTTTCTGTATTTATTCCATAGAGCCTCTGGTAAACCCATGCATAAATTTCAAATTTTATTCCCAGTACCGATAAAAAACGACAATATTATAACAACTTATTTGCTGACTCGTAAATTAAATTTATAATACTCGGTACGTATACTAGAAAATATTGACAGTAAATACTGTTTGAAATTTTATACAAGTTACATATAGTCCTAATAGTATATTAATAATTTTGTAGCGTTACAGTTTACAACAGCTTACTTATAATATATATCTTGTTTGGTGTCTTTACAGAACAATGACGCAATATCCAGAGATGGTATCTTTCAATGCTAGATTGTCCTCTTTCAGAAACTGGCAATCAAAAGAATTCCCGTTTGTAGAAGCTCTGTCCGAAGCAGGATTATTTTACATTCAAAAAGAGGATAAAACAGTATGCTTCAAATGTGGTGGAGGATTATACCGATGGAAATACAGAAACAATCCAATACTAGAACATCGTCGATATTTTCCATTTTGCCCCCTGTCTATAAACCTAATTTCAGATCGACAATGCGGTTGATGCTTTAATTAAATTAATTAATATTTGTTATCCAATATTTCCTCAATATGACGTTTATGATATTCTGCTGATTTTTCTCTCACCATTGATCTTTGTAATGCCCCGCCCCCTCCACCTTTTTTGTCCAGCACATGCTTGGTTTGCTACGCGCGCATGCGTCTCAAAAACACACCCACGCATTTCTTCAAATGTATACCTGCACGCTGCGACATGCAGTATCTCGCAGTTCTTAGTCATGGAATCCTCTATTTCGATGCCGCTGAAAAAAAGATTTCAACCGTACACTAATTTCAAGGGGGTTCTTCAGAAAGAGAGCGATCAGCATTTACCTGAAGAACAAAAACAAGTAACTAGTCTTATACGCCAGTCGATATTATTTGATCACGTCTACTATTTGAATGCTTCGAAAACAAAAGTTATCTCAATCGGACTTTCCTCTCATCTGGATTTCCAACCTGTGGTCAGGCTACACTGAAGCGGGGCGGCCGGTGTTGAACTACAGTTGCAGGAGTGGCACGCTCTTCAGGAATTGTTTCCAGTAATCGACAATTACATCGCTATTCCAGGTGAGCAGCCTCGTGTTTCCTACCCACTAAGTGAGCAACATGAATTGCTGATAACCACACTGTACAATCGCCGTCAGATCATTATAAGGAAGAAACCAGCTTACGGTTCCCTGGAGATAGTGTTCATCGCAGAAAGTTCGTGGCGGAACTTTATGAAGATATTTGTGTGCATCGAGCATGCGAAAGTTATGTGTGAAACAGTGTCGCCGTATCTGAAATCATGTTTTGGAAACTGTGTGGAATCTTGCATTCTCGACCTTCGCGAACAATGTTTCGGTTGCACAGATATTTCCCCTGTCCATGCATGTAATAAGGAGAAGTTTGTGCTTTCCCATCTACATGGATGTACAAAACCTGAGCCTTTGTCTATACAAAACATCGACGGAAAAAGACTTTCCAAAGAAGTGTTTGTTTTTTGCGAGAACATGCTTGTGGAAAAAATAGTGAAATATTTTAATTCAGTGGTTGCAGCAGAAAATGGATATGATAGTGACACAATTCCTTATGTGGGTGAGTGAAGAAACTTGAAGAATAAAAACTTGTTAAATAACATGCTGATAAACTGGTGACACAATATAAACATTTTACATATATATGTGTGTGTGTGTGTGTGTGCGGCTCTTTTGAATTTTGTAAATATTGGTAATAAACAGGGATAAAATATATGTCTTGGCTTTTTTTCACTTATCACCCCTTTAAAAATCCTCATGGATTATATTTTTACTGGTAACAATCGTTAATAACAACATTAATAATTAACTATATAATGAAAAAGTGTGTATTGTGGACTTGTCGAAGATAAAGCATGAGAGCTTTTCTTCACACTGGTAAAACTCGGTGTTAATAACAACATTAATAATTAACTATATAATGAAAAAGTGTGTATTGTGGATTTGTCGGAGATAAAGCATGAGAGCTTTTCTTCACACTGGTAAGAATCTGTGTTAATAACAACATTAATAATTAACTATACAATAAAAAAAAATGTGTATTGTGGACTTGTCGGAGATAAAGCATGAGAGCTTTTCTGCACAGCGCTGGACACGCAAAGGCAAGTATCTTTATTTTCATTCTATTTCTAACAATGATTCGCTATTTTTTCTTGTCACTATAAAAAACTAATTCAATTTTTCTTTTATCACATCTGTCGCCATTTTGCTTGTTTTTGTTTAATTCCTCTTTATGCATTGAGGTTAATCGAAACATAACTTTAGACTTTTACATGGAATTGAAACATAGAATCTTGCCTCCTTTGATTGAATCGAACCTGTGACTCCTTTTTGATCACAAAACAATAGTGACGGCCATCTTGCTTATTTTACCTACTCTTTATGCATTTAAGCTAATCGGTACTGGGGCCCCACACAGCAAAACAACAGATTCTAATTTATCTTTATACATTAGCGGTAAAGTCTTTGCGTTGTAATCAAAAGGCATTTTGTTTTGATTTTTAATATCTGTTCCTGCCTAAATACTAATGGGGACTCAACACACTTCTTTTTTTTTTAAAAAAAACATCATTATCAGCCAATTTGACATTGTGAATCGAACCCGGGACCTTTTCATTACAGCATAAACATCCTATTTCCAATTAGTTCATTTTCTCTTTGTGCACAAAAAGCTAATCGGAACTTTTAAACAAATACAATTGAATATCCAATTTTCACCAACATTGGGAATCGAACCCTCAACCACTTTGTTGAAACATCTCGCGGAATAAAAAACACCCCCCGCGCCCGCGCCGCGCCCGGTCGCCGCCGCCGCCGCCGCTAAACACAAAACGCGGCCGCCATATTGATTTTATTCAAATACTATTTATGCACAGATGGACTAATCGGGACCTATAATGGCGGGACAAAACAATTGGCCTCATTTAACTACCTAGAGAATCGAACCCGCGACCTCTTCATTACCAGGCGACAACATTAACCACTACCCCAAGGCTGCCATATTGATTTTATTCAATCACTATTTATGCACAGATAGACTAATCGGAACCTATAATGGCGGGATTAAACAATTGGTCTAATTTAACTACCTAGAGAATCGAACCCGCGACCTCTTCATTGCCAGGTGACAACATTAACCACTAACCCAACTCGATTTTCGAACTCAACCATTTTGTTGGCTTTATTTACACACAGGCTAATCGAAATCATTCAATATTGACATCGTCGACTTGTAATCAAGGGGTCTCAGGTTCGATACTCGGTGGAGGCACATAGTGGTCCCAATCACCACTTTTCAACTGTAGGTCCACTCCTGATTAGTCTTGCCGTGCATAAAGTGGACTTAAAAAAAACTAACTCAATCTATCAATCAATCAATATTGACTCTACCAGGAATCGAACCCTCGACGCCTCTTGTTTTACAGAGCAATAACCTTAGCCGCTAAGCTTTCGGGTACAACACCTTCGGCGCCATCTTTAAATCATTTCTTCATGTGTTTGCATCATACGCAATGGTTGCGCGCGCATTTCCTCCAAAGACACACACACACACACACACACACACAAACATACGCACGTGTTAGGTTAGCATACATCAAGAAACAACGTGACAAATCCATTGACCCCCCTCCCCCACCGCTTCCGATGTCTTCAACGTGATCAGACACGTTCTGCTGACTCAACAATAAAATCGCTCGTACACCGCTACGACCGGATGTAACATAACACCAGTGGCATCGAATTTTTGCTGACGCGTAGGAATGAAGTGCTGCCTCTCTACTGTGGCTATATAGTTGATGTGGAAAGTTTCACATGTGCAAATGATGCATGAAATTCAAAATAAACAGAAATAGGAATAAATTATTAAAAAATTGCCCCACACGTAAATGCAAGTATGCCTCTACAACCACGCAACTGATTTCCTCCGCAATGTATGCTGCTATGAACGTACATACGAACTCTTTCCTTGTATCAACTTTGTAAACAAGTTGTTAGATACATTCCCCTCCGCGAATGTAATTTCAAAAGTTTCAAAGTAGAAGATACAAAGAAAATTGAAGTGTGATTTTTCCCTTTGTATTTCGCTGTTACTTTTGACTTTGCACAGGAGGAAAGCCGGCATAAAGAAAGTAATTACAACCCAGGATAATACCTGCCTGAAAAAATAAAAATTTATCTTTGAAGTTGGTACAAGCAATAGCCCCCGGCTTTAATTTAGCAAATGAACACGTGTACAGATCCTAAAGGTACAACTTGCCAGGTAACCGAGATAATTAAGTGACATGATTTTTTCTTTTGTTGGCCTTCCTTGGATTCCCCATGCACCATAACCACGCGGATTTTATTCTTTCCCGAGGTTTTCTGAAATTAATTTGTGGTGAAAGTCATTGTTGTAAAAGCCATATGGTACGGAAGTTTTTACCTCTTGAGACTGTTATAACAATTTCGCATTGAAAACTTTCTCCCCATTCCGAGAAACAACCAACTCTTCTGCAGAAAAACGGATGTGAATTTTAAGAACGTAAGGGGCGAAAAAGAACTACTTTTTGCGTGGAAATTTACTTTTTTTCCACGTTCCACAAAGCAGGAAATTCTCTGCCTGCAGCTACGGCCGATATTTGCTTCCTTGAATTTGATTTTACTATCCAAGAAATATGTTAGGTGTGATTCTAATAATTGTACCTTTGTGATGCACGTAGATCACAACACCGAGGGCTCTGTATTCGAGTCCTAACCAAGGTTAGGTTTTGATTGATTTATGGATTGAGTTGGTGTTTCAAGCCCACTTTATGCACAGTAAGACTAATAGTGACTGGACCTACAATTTAAAGTGGGATCCGAATCACTATGTGTCTCCACCGGGTATCGAACCCGGGATCCTTTGATTACAAGGCGACGACGCCACCACTGCGCCATCGGGGAGGCCATAACTAAGGTTTCAGTGTTCCTGTGTGTTCGTTCTCTTTTATATTTAATTTACTCATCAATCATTCTCATCCTGGAGATTAACACGTGGTAAAGTAATAATAATAACTTACTTTGCTTCTGTCCCCACATAACGAGAGAAAGCATACATGTAAAGGGAAGTGCTGGTATTGTGGAATATGTTGGGTAATGTGGAACACTATGGTTCTGGCTTCGGTAAGGGGTGATATCTGGTGATATGTTATAAACTGCTGAACCAAGGTCAATGAAAATTGTGATGGAGGTGTGAGCTGACAAAAAACGACTTGTCGTTTCTGCAACGGAAAAAACTGATTTTACAAGGAGCACACATTTTAGAACGCATGCAAATTAATGTTACTTGTTGTTAAATGAGGGTATTTCATAATAGTGTCCGTAGATGAGGAACGTTGAAAATACTAAACGATAAATTCAGATTCGTGCAACTGGTTCAGAAATATATTCTCAAATATCAAAATGGCGGGAAGTGGGTAAAATGGAATACCTAGAGGCAGGGCAAAGGGGAATGGTATTCAACTCAACCCGAATTAGAACACATAGTAGATATGGCCAGTAAAGTTTGTGTCCATATCATCTGAACATTGAATTTCTGGCCAAATAGAATTTCTGCCCATTAATAACAATGCATAGGTACATGAAAATATGTGCACATATATCCATGCATGGACGTAGATATACTTAGAAAGAATTTGCTTCTATACATTTCTAGAAATTTTACAACAACTCGTACCTAAAAGTTAAAAGGAACTACAACGATTGATCACCTAAGAATCTGTACTCACAGCCGGTGTAAAAAAATCAGAAAATAGATCTGACAGTTGACTTTTAGTCTTTTGGTTTTTAACTTTTAGTTCAGATTAGTCTATCCAAGCGTAAAATCGACTTAAGATAAACTTTTCATTTTTCAAATTTTGCTCGTTGTTCTTGTATTCGAGCTACTTAGTTCTCTAAAGTGCTCTACAGCAAAGCTTGCATGTATGTTGTGTTTAAATCCAAAGAATATCTGTTGGAGCTTAATTCTAAGAAGACGCCGGGGAAACAGGGTTTGTATCACAGGCTGGCATGGGTGTTATATGTGTGTGTCCCTTCGTCAATTTCACCCTTCTCTTCGCGATTAGCTAAAAGTGGAAAAGAAGCGAAGTAACATAAACCAAATCAATCAATCAATTTATTTAAGAACCTACAGGAAAACTTGGTCAACGCGTGCACACGTGTGCGAGGCTCTAGACATCTGAGCAATGCACTAGTTTTTGCTGTTCTGTGGATGGCTTCTATAAACTTACGAGAATATTAGACTTTTTATTAAACAATAACGATGTAATATTTTCTAACAATGAATGTAAGTACATGCTGTCAGTACCACCACAATCAGAAATACCGATGCTGTTTCAATGTACTTTAATTTGTAAGCATTATGGAAATCCTTACTCTGTAATAGGACCATTATGATGCGTGTGTGTGTGTTGGAGAATCGTTCCTGGTAGGGATAAAATTTACTTTGGTATGGATGTTGTCCGAAAGGGAAATTCAATCCCTTCTCATTCGTTAATTGGTCGAACTATTACCAAAGAATACCTAAGATACGAATATAGCTAGTACATATTGAAATAATGTATGAAAATCGTGTTTCCGTACATTTTCCTAAGCATTAACAAGCATTAACCCCCCACAAATCATAATGAAGAACGGTAATGCAGCTCATTAGAAGGTTTAAATACAAGAGAAGCCTTAATGTTATCTCACGGCTATTTTCATCCGTAATTTCTCAAAATATGTCTCAAGTTACCCTAACTCCTTTTGGTCTTCTCCTCTCGAGAAAATGCACCCCTCTTCTTCTTCCCCTCACCACTGCCATACAAGATGAATTCCGCCAGCGCAAGATTACCGAAAGGTAGGTGCTACAGTAAGACTAATTAGATTTTCCAGATGGCGAACTTGGAACTGTGCCTTCTCTCAGGGCCTGAATAATCACAACGTTAACGTAATCACACAAGCTCCTTCTTCTTCGCAAGGTCCTCATTGCTTCCTGGTGGCTGTTGATATAGAAACCAGCGTGAAGAATATTTGATATTTTCTTGCAACACCGGACATCCTTGTTTCTGCATGCAGTAGCTTGCAAGCAAACAACACGTGATTCAATTCCAATCCTGAATGAAAATCCGTGTCTGTTGATTCAAATCTATGGTTGGAATGTTAATAAGCTGTAACCCTCGTGCAGTGAGAAATTATGGGTCTAAAGAAGGTCAAAATTGGGTCTATGGCATCCCAAGAGCTACTGTGGTTGTTTCTCTTTCGAATTCACCAGTTTTCTTGAAAAGAGAACATAGGATACGTGGAAACATATAATATACGAGGGTGATTGACATGAAAACCTTAAAAGTGCAATAAAATTCAGAAAAGTAGTACGATTGATTTCTAAGTTGGCAGGAGTTTTCCTTGTGGTTGAAAGAAAGACCAACAGGTGGCAACATGATGCTGCAACACTGACGAAGGAAGTAGCGTCAGTGCAAAGATGGCCGCCCCATTGTCGACATGCACCGCGTTAGAGCAGCGATCTGTGATGCGTTTTTTGAGTAGTGAAGGTGTTAAACCACTTGAAATTCATCGCAGGATGAAAACGCAGTGCGGTGATTCATGTGTGTCCCTGCAGCCAGGGGTGTTCACAGGAGGGAATTAATTTTTTTGGGGGGAGGCGATTTTTTCCTTTCAAATAATATAAAATTCAACAATTATATATTTTTCCAAAATATATGGAAAAGTTTATACCTTAAATGTACCATATTTAATCCATTATATGAAGGAAAGAAAGTGTTTAAGGGTATTATCGAAAGGGGGGGGATATTCAACTCTTACATATTAAGCCTTAATTGGCACGTGGGTTCTTGGGGAGGGATTCTGAAGTAAACGTTGGGCTGGGCAGTATCCAACTGTAGGTCTTAGATTATGGCGGGTATTTTAGTTAGAGGGGGATAGAGCATTACATTTTGGGGACTGTATTTAGCAACATTGTATCCATTTCGACCCCGAACGTGCTAAAAGAGAAGCTGGAAAAGACTAAATATCTCGGGATCCTAAGAAAGTATTGACACCCCATTAAATTAATATTCTTGAAAGCCTCCAAAGAAATTGATGCAAAACTTTTCTTGCTCGCTTCGCTCGCAATAATCTTTTACGGTGCGGGAATGCATGTTTGGCGCTTTTCTGAGGTGAATGTGAAGTTTTGTACTTACTATAGCCGCATTACGAGACATAAGCGATATTCTTGATATTCATTAAAAACATCACTTCTTAAAATATAATGCTTGGTGTTAGTATACTGCTTAATTTAAAGCAGGTGCATCATTTGAAAAAAAAAATATCGAATCCGCATTTCTAACTTCTTATCACAGGAAAATTTAACTTTAAGAAGTTAAATTTGCACTGAGGATAATTATTTTTATGGGTTACTGAAAGAATTATATTTACCCCAAGAAAACAAGGGCGTGAGTTGTTTGAAAGAGGAACCGTATTATCGCCCTGAGCTTAAGAATTTCTAGCTAGGATTCTGTAATGTCTCGTGAAACAATAATTGAATCGGTCATACGGCTGGAACATGTTATTTGGTTTGCCAAGGTTATCTTAAGTTGTGTAACAATTTGTGTTAAATACTCAAATTTATATGCATATTTACATAATTTGATTTACTACATTTAACCAATTAATGTGCTAGCTTTAAGTTGTTTTTTTCGAAAATCGAATAATAAAAAATATGGACAGTTTAACATGGTATTTCATTTAAATATACATCAATTTATTACGTATTCATCCAAACTATTTTGGTGTTGTTATGATGAACGATTTTAGGGGTGGTCTTAAGTGATGGGCACCCTTATTTAAGGAGAAGAGGCAAATCAAGTATACAGTGGAGGCACGTAGTGGTTCGGATCCCATTTTAAACTGCAGGTCCAATCCCAATTAGCCTTACTGTTCATAAAGTGGACTTAAAATACCAAATCAAGTATATTTTGTTCAGTACAGCTAAGAAAAAGTTACTTTCAGTAGACACGATGTCGTAATTAAATAATTTGTGGGGATTACGATATGGTTTGAGGAGACGAATGATATGATTTGGGGGGACGCATGACATGATTTTTGACGGGATGCGCCATTGGCCTTGAGGGGGGGTGTGTATCCCTGCCTGCAGCAAGTGTACGAGTGGTGTAGAAAGTTTAAAAGCTGTGTAACTTCTGTGGAGGACGCCCCACGACCGGACCTGGCACACCGCGTAGTGACGAACGAAAACTTTGCCGCAGTGGAAGAGCTTGTGAAGGAAAACAGACGTCTTGCTGTGAAGGAAGTAGCCGCCATGCTCGTCATAGACACTACGTCGAAAAATGATGTATGTATAATTTTTCTGTATTTCCTCGTTTGCCTCATAATAAAAAAATAATGTTTTCACTTGAATCACCTAGTCCTGCATAAAGAAACTAGATCATATCCTCTTTCATTATACTGATTGCCGACCTTCGTGGCTGAGTGGTTAGCACAGCGCGCTACGACGGCAAGGGTCTCGGTTCGAATCCCGGTCTTTATATTCGTCGTCGTCTTTTAATCAAGGGGTTTCGGGTACGATACCCGGTGGAGGCAGATGCTCTGTGGAATTTTCATTCTGAGATAAGTTTCTTTACTTGATACATGTATGCGAACTACACTCTGTCCCACTTATCTCTGGAGCAGGTGAAAGAAAACAAGTATCTGAGCAGCGATGAAAACGTGAGAGGAACGGGATTGCGTGGAGGGAGAAAAGCCACTGCATTTACCAACCTTCCCAGCAACGCGTACGGCTTTGCTCTGTCCACTCGACCCCCTCTTCCCCTCTCTCACCTTTTCTTCCGCTATGCGCGGCTTTGCTCCAGATAAGCTGGGATAGGGTACAGTTAATTGATTTCGCAAAGAGTATCTCTGTGTGCCACACATTTAATTCTTACTCGCATGGAAATAAATGTTGTCAATTTGCATTCAGGGGGTAGTTTCACAGTTGCAAACCATTTTGGTCTTGATGAGACATTTAGTGTAAATAGGCATTTTGTTTTTAATTTTGAAATTAAAGTCTAAGGTTGAAATCCTCACATTTAGGGCTTGAACTCGTCACCTAAGAGGTTGAAGACCCGTCCTGTTCTTTGTGCGTGACCTTCTTTATTTTTTCTATTCATTATTCATCCTCATCCTCGCGATTAGCCAAAAGTAAAATAAGAAAAGTCCTCCTCCGTGACCGTGCGGTCTAAGGCGCTGTACTTTCGACTCCGATTGCGGAACGCATGGGTTCGAGTCCCCCTGGGTTCAGCATCTTGGTTCTCGGCCTGTGTATAGGGCCGGTGGCAACCCACCATCGTGAGGAAATTGGGGAGCTACGAGTGGGTAGCATAACCCGGTCTCGGAAATCTCCTACAACGGCTGGGGGTTCGACGTGCTAACCCTATGTCACCCCATTACCGGTTGAAGATCTCCACACCTCTAGGTAGGATTGTGGGAGGGAGACTAGCTGCCGGAAGATAAGCCCAGACCCATCCGAAGGCTGTCGAGCCATGGGTTATTGTTATTATTATTATTAAACAAGAAAGTTCATTCGCTTATAAATTAAACGAGTTTTTACAATAAAAAATAAGTAAATAATAATAAATTCTTAAAGGAAAAAGGAAGATTATATACACCAACGTAAAACAAAGATATTCCACATAATAATAATTATAAAGTGCACATTTAATTTCTCATTAGTAAAACAACAGATCAATTTTTACATAAACGTGTATTTTAAGTTGGTTCTAATTTATGTTTGGCCATTTATCATTCTATACAATTATCATTCCAATTAATCATTAACAGATATATGCCAGTTGACTTCACGAAAATGAATCAACAGGCACTTCCACACATGCTATGCAGGTAGTTTACTAAAATTTACTAAAAAAAATAAACAAATAAATGAATTGACACACGTGCAAAGGGATATTTTCATGTATAAGATCGTGAATTATGATACTCTAACGATAATTGTGTACTGCTTCAAAGACATTGACAGATATTAATGAAATGATTATTTATGTTTGTGGCAATTCAGGACATACTAATTTCCTTTTCCCACTCGAGTTCAATGCAAGGATTCCTCCGCAAATATCGAATGAAAAGTTTTCATCATGTGCAATTCTCCATTAATGTTCTCGCCGATTCTTACTACCTTCGTTTTCTTTGTTACAAACAAGTATTCTTTGCACATTACATTACATGTAGGAGGAGAGTTTGATCTATATTCCACATTGGTCAGCTGCTTCTACCTGCTTTCAGGAGCGAAAGCTTATAGGGTAGTGGTTAACGTTAAGGATTGTCAAGCTGGTGATCGTGGTTTCAAACCCGTCCGTTGGCAGAAAATTTTCGTAAATTTTAGACATATCCCATTGTGTTCATTATTCACACCGTGTGAAACGGAATGACTCAGTTTGGAATTAACGATGGGAGGAGGGAAAATATTAAATTACAAAATCTCCATTTGAACGAACCGAGAAGTGGAGAAAAATTGGATAATTCTTATAAATATTAAAATTGCATTCATGTTTTAGTGGTATAATGAAGATCTTACGTAGAAGATGTTATCTTGTTCTGACTTAACCAAAATGCATTTCGCACCTATCTAATACATTCTCCAATACATTTTTTAATGTTATTGAATATTTCATGTCGATAATTTGATCAATACATCAATTCTTGACGCCAAGACGATATTTTCTGCTACTACGTCTTCTCTCCTCTACACTCTTCTGTCTTTCTCTTCTCCTTCTTCTCTCCCATCCTTCTCCTCTGTTTTTATCTCATATCGCCCTCCCTCCATTTCTCGCCTCTTGTCTCCATCCCACTCTTCTCCACTCCTTTTATATCCTCTCCTGTCTTAGATTTCCAACTCCTCTTCTTTTCGTTCTTCTATTTTTCTTTCCTTTACTCTATTCTCCACTCTTCCCTTCTCGTCTCCTCCTCTCCTCTTTCTCTCATCTCGATTTCCTCCCTCTCTTCTCTCCCCTTTGCTCCATTTTCCTTATCTCTTCTCGCATCTTTTGTCTTTCTCCTCATTACTTCTTCTATCCACTTCTGTCCTCCATTTTCTTCCATCCTTTGCTTTTCCTCTTCTCCTCTCTTTTATCCCCTTCCGTTTCATCTCTCATCTCTTCCTTTATGTAGACTCATCAGCAATGAAATACTAGAAAATCGATTTTCTTTCTTTCAGAAAGTATTTCTCATTTGCAACAAATATAATACTGATATTTTCTTTCTAGTTTTATACAATAATACTTGGATTCCATTCTTTAGTGTATTTTATAAATATATATTGTGCATGTGGCAACCCTGAAATTTAGCCTAACTGTACACGCAACCCAACAACGCCTTGGGTAATTTGGGTTGCCAAGTTTAAAATGTCGTTGTTCTAAGACTATTGAGAGACACTTGTACATATGGACTGTTTTCATTCTGCAGATCTCATAACGCATTAATATACATTTGAGGCTCTCTTTAATAGATAGCTTACAACACAAGGGCTTAATTAAGAAGTGAACTGTTTGGTGATGAAGTTCATTTGACATGGGTTTCAATAATGTCATAGGCATGCTAGCCCGTGTGCAGTAGCTGACCATAATTATATTAACGCTCGAAGCAGTAATTATATGCACGCTGCCGGACATGCCACGTAATTTCCTGTATGATTAATGCAAAGCAATTGAGGCTCCGAAGCAGTTGCTTGCAAATACATACACATATATTAAGAAAGCACTCGGGTTTCCCGGTTACGTTAAAGATAAACACTCGCTGACCAAAACTCATTATCTTAACTATGCAACGCATTACATTTTACACGTTATGTTTCTTGTCGCAAGTAAAATTGTGGCTCTGTGTGATGCGCTATCGACCCATATCTCAAAAGGTGAGTGTTTGGTGCAGATAAAGGATGCGCGTACTAATGTGACAGCCGGAAACTGTCAATTTAATTTAATGACTTCCATTAGTGATATTTGGAGACCTATTTTTCCAGGCACACTAACGATGAAATATTGGGCATGTAAATTATCCCATCTAAACTGGCGTAAATACCCCCTGTGGAAGATGAATTTTCGGAAATCAATGTTCACCGTGCATAAAAGGCGTGCATCTAAACGACCTACATTACTATTAATATGGAAATATCATATTCGTGGCAGAAAAAATAAATCTGTCATTTGGAGTCCTGCCCGTCGAATAGGTTCGAGTTTATCACTGTAGCAGTAATATAAACTATTCTGTTGCTGGCTAAAAGGTATGTTTTTTTTTCGTCAGCACTTGTATTTCTTGGATAGGCAACATTTCGTACAATTTTAATTGTGCACAAACCAATTAAAAGGTATCACAATATCACAAAAGCAAATTATTAGGCCAGCCGAACACCGGATCCGACCAACATGATGGGGCACAACACGACACGACGCGGCAAGACGAATCACTTTGTTTTTATCTAAAATCTGATTACATATTTCGTCCACGTACGCAGTAGATTTAGGCTTGTCTTTTATAGTTTAGAAAGCGGGTATTGATACAGTATATCAATTTGCAGTAGAATCAATGTATATGTAGAATTAATATATCAATTTTTATGTTGTGCATTTAATACATGTGTAGCAAATAATTAGTCAATAAATCATTTAATGTAGGATTCAATGACTACATATATTTGCTGGATTCAAGTTTCCCCCGCTTGCTTGCGGTCTGTAATTAGAGGTCTATGGCTGAAGTAAGTGGATTCGAGCATGCGCAAATCGTCTTGTTGCAAGCCAATCCACGCGAGACCAAATTCCATGGACCTTCTTTGTTCAGTTACAAACTGTCGAAAGGTGACTCGAGTCAAGTGTGCAACCGCCCTTATGGTGTGTCGTTCTTCGAAACGATAGTATTGAGCAGTTCTAATTAAAACATGTTTTAGCCTTACAGCATTTCAGGTTCAACTTGTTGTATCCACTTGATAACTTTAGGATGCCACATGTAAGCGAAGCAACTCTACAAAATTTTAACCATTGTTCTCATTCTGGAAAATCAGATATAGTAGAATGTTTTGATGCGCTGATAACCCAGTTGCTTGGCAGACGTTGTACCTCAAATTGTAGTTTCGGCTCTCACTAACTCAGTTTACTGTTTGTTCTCTTCATTACTGTATTATTGACCTCTGAATGGAGATACAGAAACACCGGCAATGGGCGACAATTGTCTGGAATTAGACAGAGTTAAGGATTTCTGGTTCGATTCCAGATGATCCTGCGAAAACCGTATGTCCAGTTCGTATAAGTCTCTGTGCAAAAATGTACATTGAAACAGTATTTGCCGTTGTAAATTAAATTCACAAACAAATCATATTTGATGGAGTTTTGGGATCTCAAGTGACATACAAGTCAACTTTACGCCGACCTTTGTGGCGGAGTTGCTATCACAACGCGCTACGACGCCAGGGATCTCGGGTTCGAATCCCAGGCTAGGCATGAGTGTTCTTTGTGAGTGTCTCTTCATCAATTTCATCATATAACCACCCAGTCTCGTCGTCGCGATTAGCCAAAAGTTCACACAGAACACATATTGACTCCAGTAACACATGAAAGTGCATAAACTGCTAATTATGCACTTTTGGACAGACAGAAATGCATAAAAGGGTATTTTTCCATCTGCTGTTCCGTTTGCTGCATATAAAATAAAATGCATTAATTAAGAAGATGAGGCACATTTAACTGTGTCAATTGATGCACCAAAAATGCATTGACTTTAAGTTGATGCATTTCGAGTTATGGGTGTGGCAGAAAAGCGAAGTTAAATAAACCAAACCAATCAGCAAGTTAACTTTACAGATAAAGAGAAGTATGTAAGCAATGAGAAACTGTTCATATGTTGCGAAGTTTGCCTTTGCAGTAATTTCCTCGTCAGTCATTGTATGAGGAGGGGATACGGGCTCCGCCGTTCCTGATCGATACACACACTCACGCACACAATAGCTTCCCTGAATGAAAATGCTTGGGTGTATTGTCGTCAAAGGCGTTTACCCCGATGCCTCGTAAACTTATACCGGTAGCACCACTTCCACACGACAATGCATCGCGGCTTATGGAGCTTCCACATTGTGATATAATAATCCAATCAAGGAGCGAAGCACTTTATGGAGCTGCTCGTTTTATGTTAAACGAGGAATTTCAATTTGGTGCTCGGCTACTTCTGAGGTGGATCAGAATCGATCGTTGCAAAGTCAGAACCTCGCATTGTCTTCCTCTCTTCCACTAAATTTGGTCATTCGCTTCTTTCTCGGAACCTTGACCCTTTCAGATGAATGGCGGGGTTTGGGGGTTGGGGAGAAATGGTAGAGTCCGCTGAGAGCAATATCCCTGTTGCGGTTTCGTTCAAGAATTTCTTTGAAGTTCTAAAGCAACCTAAGAAGGCTTATGTAACCCTTTTTACATGCAGAAAATTGGAGCCCAACATCTGTGGCAGCTTTGATTCCATGGATTTTTTTTTTAAAAAAAAGGCTGTGGGCTCACAATTAGTTTTGGACTACTAGAACTTTCATGAAGCATTTCACAAATTCTATTCATGACATCTGCAGTTCAGGCTTTGCAGTGATTGGTAATTAAAACAGCGAAGTAGCTTTGTGGGATGAAGTCTTACTATTTAGGAATAAATGAACCACGATTGACCACAGCGAGATTTCAATTTTTTCAGTGTACGTGATAATTAGCACACATTTTTTTAAAAGAAATATTTAGTTACATTCTCAGGAATTGCTCAGATTTTAGTGTTGTAGTGGTTAACGCAACCCTTTACAAAGCCAATCTTACTGGCTCTTCTCCTGGTCATGGCTTACATGTTTCTTTATAATGGTTGATAGTATACTTAATGAATCAAAAGAAGTACAGGGTGATACATATTTCAGGTTACATAGGAAATCTAATGTAATGGTTACAGTTACAGTTCATGTCTCTGAGAATGTTTCATTACCTTACATCGGTTTTCTACAGGGTGAGGCAATAGTCAGGTTACAAAGGTGAATGGCCACCACGATCGCCAGACACTGACACCCCTGGATTTTTACTTCTGGGGACAGAAAGAAAAATGTTGTTATGAAAAATGTATGTTAAGAAAAATTAAGAGCCTGGACCACAAAGAAGGTTCAGAGGCCTCATTTCCACCAAAATATCAGACGTCATAAGCTTAACGTCCACTGAGACGCAGGGTAACGCGCAACATATAGCAATAGAACTTCTGTTGTCTGCTTCTATTGAAATAAAATGGTGTAACGCACACTACAGGGAAACACGCGGAAACGAAGAGTGGAATTTCCGTGCCAGAAGTCTGCAGGTTATCTTAATGGTTATCGCCCACTGAGACGGCGGAAACGCATCTGTTGTCGCGTTTCTCCGCGTCTTAGTGGGCGTTAAGGTTTACGCAACTGGGAGCGTCGAATTGAAGCATGCGTTCAAGCAGATTGTACGCATATTGAACACGAACTCTAACTGTAGCCATTACATATCAAACATTTGTATGCACGTATTAGATTTTTTTTAAATCGTTGAAGCAGTTGTTCTAATAATGCCTAAGATGCTGAAAAACACTTGGAGAGATTTCGAATATCATTTTACCATCAAGCTAAAAAAGGTACCCACACTGAATTTCACTGGACTCTACAAAAACTTCGTGAGTTACTTTGTATAATAATCAAACAAATCTTAAAAAAATGAAAACTTTTAGCTGCTGAGATATGTTCATTTTTGTACACTTTTATCCCGGACACCGTATTGTGTAGTTTTTCTGACTCGTTCGGTTAACCTCGACGATAATGAAGAATTAATTAAATTCATACCAATACAAAAAAATGTCAGGGTTTGAACCTAGGGCCTTTCGCTGCGCTAAGCACTCTTTCACGGAAGCTAGAAGATCAAGGTATATCTTAGCGACACCTAGAATTTTCAAATTAACCAAAGTAACGTTCATTCTGCACGGGTCATTGAGATATATACAATGACATATCGATATCTAAATAAGAGTGAAGGAAGTGTATAATGTTTTCTAGAAAAAGATTGATTGATTGATTTAGTTTATTTTACTTTGCTTTTCTGTCACTTTAGCTAATCGCGAAGATGAGGATGAGTGATGATATTATGAAATTGATGAAGGGACACTTACAAAGAACATCCATGACAGGTGGGATTCGAATCCGGGTCCCCTGGCTTCGTAGCGCGTTGTGATAAACACTCCACCTCAAGGAAAAGAACATTAATTTTTCTACATTAACATCAGTCGATCTTGTACTCACGTTCGTTTAAAAAAGTGTGAATGCGAATAATATTTTGCAAAGTTCTATTTAACTTAACCCACATTGAACTAATGAAAAGCCCAGAACTAAAAAAAAATAATCAGTAACGGTATAAATTGGCAGATAAGTGATGAAATCATAAATTAAGAATTTTAACATCAAGTAAATCGTTCTAGGAAAAGTTCCCTGTACAGTCTATTGTAAGCATATTTCCCAAGAATAATTAACATTGAGTTTTAATAGCAACAACCTAGGAAACGGGACTTTTGGTCCTTGCACCGAGACAGCAGTATCGTAAGAGATAACAGATAAATATTTTAAAAAATCATCTTCATCATCCTGCGTGCAAACGTTCTTTTCTGCTCTTTTCTATTCAAATATGTCCTCTTTCAAATAAAGAAAAAAATCAATTTTAGGTAGTTAGAGAGATGAATTATCCAAATCATAAATATATTTTCAACTTTTGTACTGAATGAACAAGGCGCGTTTCCATTATTGTTATCGTTATATAATAATTGTCCAAAACAGATTAACATTAAACAGGTTTATGGATCCCATTAAATGCAAGACAAATTATACGCATTAAGGGCGTTGTCTCGTTTTTATGGAGCACCCAACAATGCTGTGCAGAGGACTTCTCTGGAATTACTGAAGTCATAAAAATGGCCATTCAATTCTCTCGAAGAGTTAATTTTATTTTCTGAGCTTAATTAGTATTGTGGGCAATGTTCACGCACGTGGATGGCAATAACGACGTGCTGCAGTGACCGACAATTCGACTTAAATAATACCTGTATGAAATCGTGTATCTAGCCAGTCATAACGTTGTTTGTAGCTATAATTCCCATTCTATTGGTCGTCATGGGAGGACGTCGCTCATGCAAAATCTGATAACACCCTGTCAACGGTGGAATTTCAATTTCTCTACCATTGTTGGAAGGAGGTCGCCTGCCTGCATTGAGGTTTACAGAACATTGTGCTTAGTGGCTATTAATGGGCAATGCTTGAAGTAACGTTCTATGTCACAAAAACATGCAATCGATTTTCCGGAATGTAGTCGTAATTATTACGCATCACAGAAAGACGTTTTGTGGTTATCATCTAATGCAGCTCAGAGAATATGTATCAAGTTTTCATAGTTTATACTTGTGCTTGAATTCTATGAAATTAACTTCAATATAACATAGTCACCGATGATAAGATGCGGGTTTATAATTCTACCAGAACTTTGTGTACACTGGAAATATTATACACCCACCGGCAAAATAAATGGGGCACCTAGATCGTGAAATAATAGCTTCCTTGCAAGGCGTTATGTGTGTTGCCTAACTCTATGACGGCGGTAGAAGCTGCCATTGAAAATGAGTTATTAAAATCCACGTATCCCCGTACTTAGGCAACCCACATAACGCGTTACAGGGAAGTAGGTGTCTAATCTTTATTACCGGTGACTGTACACTTCTGAACAAACAAAATCTTACACGTGATCCATCGTTGTCTTTGATTTGCTTGATTTTGATTTGTTGCTTTAAGTTCACATTTATGCACAAATAGGCTAATCGGGATTGGACCTACAATTTGAAGTGCGATCCGAACCACTGTGCAATGTGCCTCCACCAGATATCGAACCCGGGACCCTTGATTACAAGGCGACAACGTTACCAGTACGTCATCGGGGAAGTGCCTCCGTCGTTGTGTTTGAGTCTGAAACATTAAACACTAGATTGATTGATTGATTTGGTGTTTTAAGTACACTTTATGCACAGTAAGGCTAATCGGGACTGGACCTACAGTTTAAAGTGGGATCCGAACCACTATGTGCCTCCACCGGGTTCGAACCCGGGACCCCTTGATTACAAGGCAATGACGCTAACACTGCGCCATCGGGGAGGCCCACTAGACACTAGAGGAAGATGGTAAATTTGATTCTCTGACGTGCCAGATTTGTAATGGGCAACCCCTGTAAATATTTTTTTGGGGGGAGGGGAGGTGCAAAGTGATACTCAATAATAATTGACGCCTGTATTTTCTGTCCACACCCCACTACTTCTTTGGGTCAACATCAAGGCAAAGCTACCAATCAGGGTTGAAATCTTGAAGGCATTGCACAAAAGGTGAGAACCGTAACCACTAGGCTACGTGGAAAACTTAAGCAAAAGGGTTTTGATGAAAAATAAAGAGATTAACTAATGCTGATAAAGATGCAAATTAGCATTCTGTGTCTATCAAGTTTGTCATATCGAATGCACTGAAGGAAAAAATCAATATTGATTTATACACTGTACATAATAGAAGAAAGGCGGCTGTTTCATTTCAACAGATGCATGTTATTATTATTATTATTATGACTTGCTTTATTTTACTTCGCTTTTTGTACCACTTTTGCCTAATTTGCGAAGATGGGGATGAGTGATGATATAATGAAATTGATGAATGGACGCTCACAAACACCCATGCCCAGGCCAGGATTCGAACCCGGGACACCTGGCGTCGTAGCGCGATGTGATAAACACTCCGCCACGGGGCATAGCAAAAACAGATGCATGTAGTTGGTCTTCCATATCTCTGAAGCTAATATCTTGATATCTGTCGAAACCCAATCATAAACAATTTTTTGTCCATTGTTTCCGTTCGACAGAGAATCCATACCCATTCATCAATTTTGTTAGCCCATTCACTTATGGGTTTTGGCGCCAATTTGGGTCCCCAACTCATAAAACCAAATATGCCAAAATCGGATTTTATCCAATCAAAATTCAATATTAACTCATTTTCCTCATTATGCACAGATCCTAGCCGACTGTTTTCACCAGGTTATTCATTGGTGGGATCGGGTAAACTTGGCAGACACGTTTTATCGTAAGAGCCCGAAATATGAGTAGACGGCAAAACGAATTAGTGGAGAATATTAAGGATAAGGCTAAGCCTATTCGGCAAATATAAATTACATGAAAAATTAGTAGGAATAGAAAATTAAGATAATGAATGCAAGAACAAATAATTATGTAAGATGCTGATTGCAACTTCCCAATCGAACAATGCTCATAAGAGGGAGAAAATGAAGAAACAATCAAACGTCAGTAGGAAGAGTACAAATGATATTTCATTCCCAATTAACGTTTGCGTATTGAGATGGAATTTTTATGTTGCAGTACGGAAACCGAAAGAGCCGAGGCGGCCATTCTATTAATCAACAGAATTGTGGTGTTAAATAGCGTGATAAATGAACCCTCCCTGTTGAAATATTCGCAATAATGATGACGCTGGTGATAGATGAACAGCCGAGATAGAACCCGAATAATGAAAAATGAAGTGAATGTTAATAATTTATTTACAAATTCATTGTGAAAGTTATGTTTTATATTTCGGATTTGAATACTTAAATATTACTTGAAATGCAAAAATAACTTTCTATTCTCTAAGCTAGAAAATTTGCTCTCTTGTCACAAAACTAAGACTTTCCTACATGTCAAAGCTTTCGAATCTAGTAAAAATCCGTTAGGATATTAACAGCATAATTACTAGACAAAATTACAAAGCTAAAGTAGGAGAAATAAAGTAAACAAAAATATGGAAAATGACCAAATAACAATTAATTTAAAAAAAAATCTGATTGAAAGTAATTACAAAATTTAACTAACACTATATATTTAATAGGACAAACATAATACTATTTGCAGCTACACAATGAAAAAGTTGAAAGGTGTAATGCAGTAAGACTTTTCTATGGACAATATTTATAGGAAAAACTACATCCCAGCTTTATCTGTGTTCATGTAAATAGTGCTCGCAACATTATATACATGTATAAAACACGACTTTAATGGAAATGAGTTAAAACCAAAAAATCTATATATTTTTTCAAAAAAATTACCATCTCCTTATATGCAAAATATCTTATTTGCATCACGCATTCTATCATTTATCTCAATAATTTATCTTTTTTACATCAATTAAAATTTAAGTACTACATCCGTTATATATACACAAATGCAAGTACATTCTTCTAAGACAATGAAAACTAAGGAAATGAAACCAAAGATTACACTTTCATTGGATTGTTTAGGTGAGAGAGAAAAGTTTACAAATTATCTCAATAGTTCTTCGTATTTTAATATACTTTTTTCTCACTGATAATAAATCCACTCAAAGTTTGGGTGCCTGACTCCGTACCAAAAGAGGCATTATTCCTCAAGGCTTAATTTCCCAATAGTTTGTTGCATAAAACCTCATTCCACGCATTTTTGCTAATTTTTATCCCATCGGGATTTTTTCAGTCATTTGTCAAAATTTGGCTTACTTTGTCACTAAAGCCGTCTATTTTCATAAAGTACATCCGATATATATAATGATGATATAATGATTCTTGGGATTATCCTTTTGAATAATGCAGAGGCCTTTATAATGTTTTCGTGACTGATATTCAATGAAATCACTTTGAAATTTTTATTCTCTAAAAAATAGGTCTTCAAAGGAGTAAACAACAAATCCCTTCATCCTGAGATTAATTTAAAATCAATGATGGTGTTGCTAAGTTACTAGATTCCATAAAACGCTGTCGCTAAGCTGAATTCAACGAGCCTTGAAATCGATTTCATGAAAGAGGAAAATATATTTAAGAGTTGGAAAATAAGAAAGGGTTCTGTGATGTAATCAAAGAAAAGATAGAAAGTTCAAGAGTACGAGTATGTCCGAATTTTCAGGGAGTTAAATCAGTGTTAACTAGTGGAGCACTTGCAAGAAGATATAGTTAAGAACAGAGCTGATTCCAGATAATACATCACATTCCTCATCCATGGACGTCCGGAAGGGGAGCAAAGGGTCTCCTGGAAAATCAATGTCCACCCTAATATTATATATTTCACACAATTTCATTTTATTCACAGTAATATATGTTAATTATTATAAGTACGTTGAAGGAACATTATAATTTCAGACTGAAACAGTGTTTTTTGAGGTGGCATCACTACTATGGGGACAAATATGCCAACTTTGCCCCCACCCTGGAAAAAAAATTGCCTTTCTTGTCCCTCCCTGGAAAAATCTTGCGGACGTCCATGTCCTTGTTATAGAAAATATAATAAATAGTAAAACAAGGCAAACTTTTATAGTATAAAAAATATACATGAAAACGTAACGTAACAGAGTCTTCTTCAGACGAAACTTCACAATAAATTTATTATGTATATTTTTTATACTACAAAAGTTTGCCTTGGTCAGCATTTTAATGTTTCATTAACATGGAAATAAGGCTTAACAGTGTTATAATAAATAGAAATCGTATATTCAGATTTTTAAATCCTGTCCGATTTTAATCTTTTGGCGTCATCACAGATCTGAATGATCTGTGGAGATGAAGGAATAATATTAATCTTCAAACGTTACAATTTATATAGAAATGCCTAAGAAGTAGCCAGAAATGTTAATAATACTTGTTATCTGTGTAACCTTTTCGATGGTATCTACGCCTTGACAAAGGCACTTAATCTGAAATTTGGGATTCGTGCCCAAGAATCCTGAAAGCTATGCTTACTACAAGTAGAGGGTCATCCATGCTGAAAAGATCAAAAGGAATGGTCAAAACTCACCCTACACAGAAACACCTGGTTTGTTTGGAATTACCAAAAAAGTTTGGTTGAGCTGTTTGGTTACCATGCTTTTTGTTTCCGATAACCAAATGTTGCTTGTAATTACTAAATAATTTTGTTTAAGAATACCAAAAAATTTGGTCAGACAAAATATGGTACTCGTAAAGAAAGTGATACATATGTAGGTAAAGAGAAACAAAACGTTTGGTTAAATTTACTATATGTGCGTCAGCGTGCTTTCGAATTTGAAATAACGATTGTCCAGTTTCGTCGAGTGTAGTATGAAAATCTTTTGTCGAAAATTGAAACTCATGTAAATAGATAATTACTCGAAGCGAGTCTTTATGTTGCTGTGTAACCTAATATTCTGAAAAAAAAAAGCTCAGAATATACTTACTTTATACTGAGTTTCCTACACCGGCCGTTAGATGGTTCTGTCAAAATATGTACAAGAAACATAAGTTTTTATACAACAAATAATGGTACGTTTGATTGTAATCGTAGTGAAAAATTGTGCTTTAACATTCTTCGAAAGATATGTGAACATCAAAGCTACAAATTAAAGAACAAAATGTACTGCAATGAATAAAGTGAATCTCCCATGAGCAACCTTTTTGATTCTGGACTATATGAGTAGAAGGTAAGTGTCATGCAGACACATCAAGGTATAGGTAATCGTAAGTCGGTCTCTCTTGTGTCACACATCGTGGGCCAATTATTCCAGGTGGAAGCCGTAAGTCTGGAACGGACAAACGGTACCAATTGTGCCTATACGGTGGTTAGGTGATTGCGAGGAACCTTTTGGTTGAACACGTTGAGTGGAGCAGACATACGACTTGCACTATTTTTTGAAACTGTTTTCCCTTACTACCTTCATCCTTCCTCTTCTTTTGTCTTGGGCTCTACAATTAGTTTGGAATTTGGATTCGCTTCTTTGGATTGAGTTGTCAGTTGGTTTGAGTTTGTGCCTCTTTTCCCATAGGATTTTCGTTTGTTCTATTGGATCATATAAACAACTCACGGTTGTGGTCTTCTGATATGCATCATGGTCTTCCTGCAACGTTGCTACGACAGCGAGAAGGGGTGAAAACCTTCACCGGAGGTACTAAACGGACGGACGGTCCAAACTCCGAGACGATGCTAGATTCACAAAGTACCAATGATCCAATGCAAACGTCCAGCTATTCCACAAAACACCGACGTCGCAATTCCTACGAAGGATTACCTCTACCTCAACGTCAACGATCTAGATCACCAATTAAACGAGATACAGGAAATACAGCTCATGCAACCCAACTAAAATCCAAACAACAGGATACCAGCTTATATAACTTCCTGCTCACCAACTACGACACCAAATTCAGCACAGCAAAACATGTGTTCCAACAAACATCTAAGTATGTGCCAAGGGCACAAATTGCACAAATACTGTTCACCCGTAATGGCATCATATTGAAATCACCAGATCCAGACTTTGCAAAACTAATTAGAAACAAAGCTTCTTTTGAAATCTATGGAGCCAAAGCAAACATCCAAACACTAAATGCTTCCATTCAAAAACAACCACCACCACCACATAAATCCCCACTACTATCAGTTGTCATCAGGGGTGTAGAACCTAGTCTAACAGACGAAGAGATTTTTGAGGAACTGGAATGCGAAGGTGTACAAATCCGCAAATGTATCCGTATTCGCAATAACAACGGACCCACATACATGGTGCGGGTCCTAACAGACTCACAAAATGCTGTAGACACCCTACTACACAGTGGAGCATACATATACAGACGCAGGTACAAAGTTGAACCATCCCGTTCTCAACAACCTCTTCCATTGCGGTGCGAAAAATGCCAACAGTATAACAAGCACACTACCGCTGCATGTCCAAACCGAGATAAATGCGGATACTGTTCAGGACCCCATTCAACCAGAGAATGTCAAAACCAAACTGCTGCACCAAAATGTGTCACATGTACGGAAAACCATCCTACATACAGTTACAAATGCAAAGCCAAGCCAGATGCAATACCTGAACACCCTGATCTAACAGTTCCCCTGCGCACCAATGACACTGCTACAGAACCTGACAATTCACTACGACATCCAGTAACAGTGGAAGATCTAATACGTTTCTTCACCCTGACTCTCCAAAATGTGCACCCATTTTTAAGAACGCACATATTAACCCAAGTAACGGCATCTGCAAAAACAATTTTCAACTTGCAACTCCATGCAACATACTCTGGTCCTCATGTGCATTTCCACATATCCCACTTGGAAACTGCGGTTTAAGGTTTTGAATATGGCAGTACGGAATATGTATAATTTTCTATTTTTAAATATCCGATCTGTTTCTAAACGAAAAGCTTTATTGCAACACCTGCTTTTGGAAGAATCTGTTCACTGCTTTGCGCTAAACGAAACCTATCTTGCTCCAAAAATGATCTGTCATATTCCACCATACAACATCTTACGCCACGATGGTCCGCCGGGCTTAAGAGTAAACGGCGGCACAGCAATTGGAGTAGATAGAAAATTACCATATCGAACAGTTACCTTCCCACCACACTTCCACTTGCCAGAACATACTGCTAGTACCATCTACTTTCCATCCCGGGTCGTTACATTTGCTACCATCTATGTAAGACCAGGGGAAACTATTCCATACCAATTCTTTCAACATATCCAAACCCTTAGCAAACATTATATCATAGCAGCGGACATCAATTATCATAGTCGAACCATGCAAGACAAAACAAACTTTTTACAATTTCTGGACCAAAACACTACAGCACAATTCCATGTACTGCCCAGAGCCACACGTCCCATAAGTAACACTACCCCTGACGTTGTTATAACATCAACATCTCTAAGTGCCTGCTTGAACATATCTGTGCTGGATTCCATCGGCAGTGACCATGACCCAGTGAAAATTACCTTACATCTTAGTAACCGCAATACGAGCAGTACAATACAACCTCGAAAAATCTGGTGTTACAACAAAGCGAACTGGGAGGCATATAGTGAAAAGCTACAGAATGCTTTTTCTCACCCGCATCCAGAACCAAACAATTCAGAGGAACTCGATACGGCGGTGGAACATCTTACTGCTCAGATTACCAGTGCGGCAACCACTAACATACCTACGACGACTCTCAATAGTTACAAACCAAAGCTACCTCCGCAATATCTTCACCTAATCACAGCATCACGACGAGCATACAGGGACTACCTCCAGACCAGAAATCCCGAATCCCTTAACTTACACCGTCAATGGCTGCGTACAGTTCATAACTATATAAAAGCTTATAAACAACGTCGATGGATTGAAACGTGCAACCAATTGAGTGACGAAAGCCATCCCACAAAATACTGGAAACGTTTCAAGGTGCTCACTGGACAATCCAGTAGTACTCCTTATCCGATAACAATCAAGGACGCAGCTCTAAACACAGACACTGAAAAAGCTTATGCCTTCGCAAATGTCTTGCAAGACACTTTCACTCCAACACCACAACTAGCTCCAAATCTCCGCCTCCAGACCAAAATTGACAGAGTCACAAACCCCAATAACAGGCAACTGCAACCCAGTAATACGCACACTATTGATCCTACAATTTCTCTAACTGTTCCTATCACAACAGACGATATTATCAATAATGTGCGTAGGAAGAGAAACACTGCTCCCGGATTGGACAATATCACATACGTATTGATTAAACAGGCCCCGCTTGCATTGCTGTCCTTTCTGGCCATTATCTACAATTTTATCCTCCGCACAGGACACTACCCGACAGACTGGAAGATTTCAAAGGTTCTAATGTTCCCAAAACCAAACAAAGATAGTACCAACCCAACAAACTATCGACCTATTCAGCTCACATCAACCTTTAGCAAAATATTCGAACGCATCATTGTTCGACGCATACACATGCACTTACAAGCACACAGTTTACTTCCGTCGCACCAAGCAGGCTTTAGACCTCAACACAGTGTCCTTGATAATTTATTAAAACTAACGACTCGCATCACAAATCATTTCAACACATCCAAACCATCCTGTCTAGTACTATTCGACCTGGAGAAAGCATTTGACACAGTATGGCATACTGGGCTCATCTACAAGCTCCATAAATTCCAACTACCGCTTTGCTATGTCAGATTAGTACACAGCTTTCTAACAAATAGGGTCGCTTATGTCACTGTAAATGGAGCGATGTCATACCCCATTTTCCCTTACTCTGGCGTTCCACAGGGTGCTGCTTTATCACCATTACTCTACATACTATACGTTGCCGATATGCCAAAACCCCCACAAGTTTCTATCTACCAATTCGCTGACGACACCGCATTTCTCGCCTGTTGTTCAACCATCCAAGCTATAAACAAAACTCTCCAACCAGCTATAAACTCCTTCCAAAGATGGTGTGACACATGGCGTCTCACAATAAATGCTCTCAAAACACAAGCATTGGTGTTTCTACAGACAGGCTGTCGCTCGAAGATCCAAAGGAACCCAACATTATTAAACATCAAAATACGGGGAACGCCAATTCTGCCTGCCACCACTGCAAAATACCTAGGAGTCATATTTGACCCCAAGCTAACATGGAAACCTCAATTGCTCAACATCGTCCAAAAAGCTACAAATCGTCTGAGCTTGCTCAAACGGCTAATTGGAACATCCTGGGGACTCAACTCCCAGGTTGTCCTACATACCTACAAGGCTTTCCTTCGACCAGCAATTATTTACGGCCACACTGCATGGATATCAGCCCCAGACTCATTCTATCACAAACTACAAGTTCTGGAAAGACATGCTCTTCGTTTGGCCTTCAGAGTAGTCCTACCAAGTCCTACACGACTACTGTACGAGCGAATAACCTTCCCAGAAATCACAACCCACATCGAAGCCATCCGTCACAAATATACAGGGTGTTTCTAAAGGTCGTTTACAACGCTTGGGAGGTGATTCCTCACACGAAAACAAGCAAAAAGTCTAAGTTCCATTTTTACGACTGAGGCTTCGTTTCCGAGATAGGAGCCTCGCAAAAGGTGACAAAGTGAACGTCACACCTGACTGGGACGAATACTATAACAGATAGAGAGGCGGTTCCAAGGGAATCATAAAGGAATCGTATGTGCTCAGTCCGGAAGTCACTATGAAAAGTTCACTGCACGCATGCGCAATGGAGTCCTCAAAGGAATTGGAGATTTCCAGCAAGAACAATACATGGAAAGGGTATGTAACGCAGCAAGAAGGACCGTGACAATGAGAAATGCGTTCAAGACAACACATCCCGACCTCAAACATCAAAACATGAGCACCGAACACAAAATCCGAAAAGTTGAGCAAGGTTGCATACTCCCAGTTACATGCAAGGAATGAACGAATCATGTCATGTGGCATACGAGTTACACATTACTCCACCAGGAGGAGGGAAAGAAAAACACAATATCAGATTATTGCGACAACGTGTATTTTTACACGCGACAACTACGTAATATCCCCCCCCACACACACAACAAACAACAAATGCTACAATATCTTACGCACTGACAGTGCGTGTCACTGTACACCAACTGAAGATGTCACTTTCACCACACAAAGGGGGTGGGGAGCAATACCAAGAGTGTTCTCACTGAGATTTGCCGAGGGCAATAACCACAGACGGTTTTCAAAATGTCTGCCGTTTACTTCTACGCAGAGATGACAGCAACGAATCAAGGATGTCGAGTACGAGCAAACAAGCCAGGTGTATCTGCTACCGTCGCGGCGGCGACGTTGATGCGAGCAACGAGGTCTTCAGCTGATGTGACAGGTGTGTCGTATACGAGGGTTTTCATTTCTCCGCAGAAGAAAAATTGAGAGGGTTGAGATCTGGCAACCTCGGTGGCCAAGGCACAGGCTCATCCCTACCAATGAACCTATTGCGAAACACGTCATGCAGGAAATGTCGTACATTACAATCGAAATGAGCTGGTGCACCATCGTGTTGGTACCACATTTCTTGCCGCAGTGCCAAAGGTACGGCCTCCAACAGTTCAGGCAAAACCTCACTAAGAAATGCATGATACGTGCGACCATTCAGGCGAACAGGGAGAATGTATGGTCCAATTAAATGATCATGTACTATCCCGCACCACACATTCACTGAAAACTTGTGCTGGTCATGGGCCACAAAAAGTGCATCTGGGTTGTCAAAGTCCCATATATGACTGTTTATACTATTGAAGACATCCATCCTGGTGAAAATGGCTTCATCTGTCCACAATACGTTTGCCCCGAAGTGAGGGTTTGTCTCCAGCTGATGCAACAACCATTGGCAAAACTCCATACGAGGGCGAAAGTCACGAGGTAACAGTTCTTGTACTTTCTGCAGTTTAAAAGGGTGCATTCCTTCCTCTGACAACACACGCCAAACATTCACATGAGACGTGTTTCGTGCCCGAGCGAGGACTCGCGTACTGGTGCCAGGATGTTCTGCGACCGCTGTTAACACATCTTCTGCAAACTGATGTGTGCGTACACTTCGGGGTCTTCCAACTTCTTGCCGCGGTGGTAAAACTGACCCTGTTTCACGCAGTCGACTGTCCATTACCTGAAAGAAGGTGTGAGACGGTAAACGTCTATGTGGAAAGCGTTCTCCATAAGGACGCCTTGCCTCACGGCTATTACCACGTGCCTCCCCATACATGAGATGCATGTGTGCTAGCTGCTGGGTCGTATACGCAGCCATCTGTGTAATAGGGAGCTGGAACTGCAAAGTATTGTTTTTGTTTAACACTGGCACACTTCACAAATTGGCCGTATCACCGTACGAACACCACAGACCAATTGTTGCGATACTTGACTTGCCCACTCCACCACGTCAACTTCTTTCAATACAACATACTAGTACTCTTCAAAGCGTATGACAACCTAGAGCGAACTGCTGATCATATCCCAGCACCTGCAACACGACTGGAACGACTGCCGGAGAGAACCAACCCTTCGAGCTCCTCTCGCGGGAACAGCAGTCATGAAGGTCAAACGTAGACTACGAGAGCCAGACTTGCCTGTGCAGCGCTTCCAAAACTGGTCTCTTTTACGTCACAATGATCGCGTGCGAACACTTTTGGTATTGCTCCCCACCCCCTTTGTGTGGTGAAAGTGACATCTTCAGTTGGTGTACAGTGACACGCACTGTCTGTGTATAAGATATTGTAGCATTTGTTGTTTGTTGTGTGTGTGTGGGGGGGATATTACGTAGTTGTCGCGTGTAAAAATACACGTTGTCGCAATCATCTGATATTGTGTTTTTCTTTCCCTCCTCCTGGTGGAGTAATGTGTCACTCGTATGCCACATGACATGATTCGTTCATTCCTTGCGTGTAACTGGGGTTTGCAACCTTGCTCAACTTTTCGGATTTTGTGTTCGGTGCTCATGTTTTGATGTTTGAGGTCGGGATGTGTTGTCTTGAACGTATTTCTCATTGTCACGGTCCTTCTTGCTGCGTTACATACCCTTTCCATGTATTGTTCTTGCTGGAAATCTCCAATTCCTTTGAGGACTCCATTGCGCATGCGTGCAGTGAACTTTTCATAGTGACTTCCGGACTGAGCACATACGATTCCTTTATGATTCCCTTGGAACCGCCTCTCTATCTGTTATAGTATTCGTCCCAGTCAGGTGTGACGTTCACTTTGTCACCTTTTGCGAGGCTCCTATCTCGGAAACGAAGCCTCAGTCGTAAAAATGGAACTTAGATTTTTTGCTTGTTTTCGTGTGAGGAATCACCTCCCAAGCGTTGTAAACGACCTTTAGAAACACCCTGTATAACTGGTCGAATGAACTCGCACCATCCACAACTTCTCAGCACAATGTACGAAGATGCTCTACACGACTGCCTTCCTACTTACCACTGCACACCATTACAGCATCTCTTAACCATGTATACCTTCCTGATAGATCCACAGCATCCTGATTATCAGCTGTATATAATCCATCATCCTCCGGAACTACGGCACGTGATATATCCAACACATGCCGCACCATAGCAAATTATTACTTTCCTAACAAGTAATTTTCCCACTACTGCATAAATAACATCTAAGTGAACTACCCCCAGAATAAGTAAATTTGTACCACTTCAATACTGAAAACACACTTAGACCATCACCTTGCAAGGGAAAACATTTATGAAAACAATTCACTTACCAAAGAGAAGGTGTAGCCTTCTAAATGGAAAACGAGGAAAAAAAAAAAAAAGTCATGCAGAAATTGCAACTAATAATCAAACTACAAGAAAGGGTATTTATTTACTAACATAAGAATGAAAGTAGGGTGTTATATAATATAGCAATGAAAATCCAAAGTCATTTCAAGACTAGGTTAGTGTTCATTTCATAATCCCAAAAATAGAAAAAGTGCACTTAGCCTATCTATTATTATTATTATATATTTAAAAGTGTCTAGCACGTACCGAAGAGAGGGACATAACCCTCTAAACGGATGAACGGGGGGAAAAAAAGTCATGCAGAAAAACAAACACGCTCCAAAATCGGTTAGTTTACGTGAACTTTCTATTCTGAATGTGTATTTTGAGATCAGCTAGTTTCTACAAACTATCCATCCTAGCTAAAATTAACCACATTAAAACATAAGTAATTATGAATAAATTATTTAACAAATCTTTTGGTAATTTTGACTAAATTATTTCGTTTTCCTAAACAAATGGGCTACATTTTGTTAGATTTACCAAAATAATATTTGGTTTTGGTAACCAAAAAAATGTTTACGACAAACAAATAGAACTTGACTAAATCTTTTGGTAATGGTGAACAATTGTTTGGTTGATGCCTATTTAAACAAACTATTTGTTCACCACTACCATTTTTTTGGTTAATCCAAACATTTTTCTCTGTGTAGTCCTACAGGTTAGGGGTTGGACGAGAGGCTAACAATCCTTCTCTGAAAAAAAGAGTATCACGTTAAGGAACTTTGGGAAGACCAAAGCAAGGGAAGAGGATTAGTGGTTTAGTGTTATCTACGTGGAATGTGTTTCAATGACAAAGCGCCTTCACCAAAATAAAAAAGCTCTTTTGAAGTATAGAAGCAATACAAGAAATTAGATGGTAGAAAACTAGCATAATAGATTATAGAATATTTACGAAAATGCATACTTGTAGTAACGAATCTAATGCATTTGGAGCGGGTTTTCTAGTGCTAGAGAATCTCGAAGTATACCACAATAAGATTTGAACCTATCAATGAAATACTTTGTTTCCTACGAATCAGAGGAACTCTTTCAATATATTTCTAATCAATGCAAATGCAGCAGTAGATGATGAACAATCAGAAGTGAAAGAGTCATTTTACACTCAAGAACCATATATAAGCATATACAGTGTGAGCCTAGAAGAAATAGACCGTTTCAAAGTTTTACAGAAACAAGAGTTTTAATAACATGGCTGAAATACTTACATGGCTGGAAGAGTATGTCCTGAAGTTTACATAACTAAGTTTATAAATGTCCTGTGTGTGACCCTTTTTTAAAACTATTGATGATATCAATGCGATTATTATATTATTATTATTATTATTATTATTATTATTATTATTATTATTATTATTATTATTATAGTCTAGTTCTCTCCAAACACGTCTCAGCATGTAAAAGTCAACAGTTTCCTCAAATTTCTTGCTCTAATCGTAGATGGACTGTCTTGTGGGTGGTTGTTTGCCATATCGTGTTCTAAAACGACGCTGTACGACAGTAACAGAAATTGCTTTTGCAAATTCAAGCACACAGAAAGCCTTTTCTACCTGGCTAGCGGCCATATTGCTCGACTGGCGTCAAGGGCGCTCACGTGATGCTGACGGCACGAAAACAAACGAAAAGTGGGGATCGTAAACTTGAATACTTTCTCTATAAGACAGTACTAATACCTTCCTGATAAAACAAACAGTTTTCGATTGATAAAGCGTTTAATCTATTTCTTTTAGGCTCACCATGTATTTGTTAATATGAATTTTGTTAAATGATTTTTTTCGGGTTGTGAATCATCGACACACTAAATGGCAAGCCAAATACACCTTTGGAAACAATAGTATGTCACGTGCCAAAGATGTCTGGATGCGAATTCGAGTCCTGAATCCATTTTGTCACTGCATCCTGTTTGGCAGGAGCTACGTATTGATTATCGCTTCAATCCTTTTTAGACCGAGCGGGAAGAGCACCGGAAAGTAACATATTTAATGCATCCACCTTCCCAAACTGTCCCTGAAAATGAAATGCATTTCGTTAATTGATAATAAAGCCCCGAGACCACTACTGGTAGCTCCAAATTTCTTTTCGATGTATTCAGGCCTTTCTCCCGTTTAGAGCTATTGCTTGCTGCTCTCCTTTCCCACCTTTTCTCGCTTCGGTAGGAAAGTGTCTTTGAGACATTGCCAGGCACTAAAGCTTAGAAACTTCCTCTTTTTCAGATTTTTACTTCGCATTTTAGCGAATCTTCTACTGACTTCCGTTCGCTATCCTCAGAGCAGAGCAACCTTTTCCTCCATCTCTCCTGGAATTCCAAATCTTCTTCCTTTTTACGTCTGCTCTTTCCCCCCTTTTTTTGTATCTTGCGTTGAAGAGAAACAGAAGTGTTGCGAGCACCGGGCATTAAAAGCCTTCCCTCCGCACTCTTCAACGTGTCTGATGAACAGATCCTTTGTTGCTGGAACGCAATTGTCTTTCCCGAGCAAGTTCTAAAGAAGTAAGCGTGATTTAGAAGGGGGGCTGTTTGCAATTTGCGTTTGGAAGTGACCCCACCGAGGGAAAAGGGGGTATCCTCTTTTGGAGATTGCTCTCGGGTTGGAGAAAAAGGAGCATGCATCTTTCTCTGTTTCTCTCGCCCCATCCCCTTTTTCCACCGTCCACTTGAAGCCTCTCTGAAGGCTAATGACTCCCCATGCACAGATCCCCACATCGTCTTCATCTGCAAAACGGAACGATGGGAGACAAATACCTCTCTATTCTCTCTCTCCCCATTTCCATCCCCCCCCCCCTTGTCCCAACAACTTCGGTTCAAGTTTCAACGTTACAATAGGAGCTTTCCTCTAAGCTGGGACTACCAAGACAGTTGTAGATAATAGACAATGTCTCTTGTCCTTCAGTTGTTTTGTATCAGGTGCCCGTTTCCAAGCAAAGCTCCTCACAACATGAGCGAAATCTTGACTTGAAATGGAACGTTATCAAAATATTGAGTTTCCATTGCGTGACTATGGAGCGTTATTGAACGGAAAACAAACGAATTTCTTGTTAAGGAAGCGCACACACATAACAAACTGTATTCTCATCAAAATATTAATTTTCTAATGTAATAGCTAAAATGTCAGTTCTTTATGGTTTCCCCGTTGATCCAAATCTGTAGTTTGAAGTAAATATCCTACAGAGGGCTTGTTACAAAAATTTACATTACTTCCTTTAATACCCAAGAATTTCAGTAGAGTAGTTTAATTTTGGATACAATTACTACAAAAAAAAATATTTTAATATAGTATCGGATTATGTTCATGTTTCATCATTACTTGGAAGAATGCTATAGTCAGGTAGAATTTTACGTAAATCGTTAAGTAGGGTACAAGGCTTTTTTTTATTGGTTTTCCTTTCTTGAACATCTTGTACTGAGTCAGAAATGGAATGATGCTATCCTGCTATCATTGAGCATTTCCTGTTGTGCCGTCATCAAAATGTCATCATAAAAATAACATTATTTTCACTGTAATAATCTAGGTGGTCATTTCTAGAATCTTTCCAGACAGCTTAGATTGTGCCAGTTTCAAATTCAATATGTAACACACTGTACACATTGAGGTTTTTGAATTATTCAAGATGGCGTCCAATATGGTCGCCAAGAATACTTCATCACAATTTATTCCTCAACTGTGTCATACACATAGGCGTATCCATCGGAGGACAAGGGGAGGCCCTGGAAGGTGAATGGTGAAAAATTTCAATCTGTTCATTGTGTTTTTTTTTACATGGAAAGTAAAATAAATTATATTCCCTTTTCAAGTAATTCAAAATGTAGGCTTGGCCCCCCCCCTGGGAGTGTTAATGCTGTTTGTACTCCCCGGAAAAAGTCTAGGTAATCCTATGGTCATATATACAGGGTGTCCCATGAACGGCGCAACTGGGAATTAAGAGTGACGTTACTTTGTAACCGAAACCTGTACATTCATAAGTCATACACCAAATGTTAGCCCTGTCCAAGTAGATATTTTTAAACATAGAAACAACAAACGGGGTGCAGTGTTGTTCATGCAGTGTTGCCAAATGTAAGTGAAAGTGTAAATTTATTTTTCCACAAAGCATGGAAAATTGCATGTCAAACATTCGTACGAAAATTTGGACGTCAATTTCCACCTTGGGTAGGTGGAATATTTCGCCATCTATAGTTCAGAGAAGAAAACCGATCGTTTTCGCGTATAGCCAATCCTGAAATGCCTCGTAAAGGCGTACCGGTCCAAATGGGTGTTTTAAAAAAAATATGAGGTACAGTGGCAACACTGTTGATGTTTGAAGGCAACAAAAGGTGTGTTTAGTGATGGTCTATGACATGGAAATACTGGAAGCAGGAAAAAAAGAAAATGAAAATTTAGTGATGGTCTATGACATGGAAATACTGGAAACAGGAAAAAAAGAAAATGAAAATTTAGTGATGGTCTATGACATGGAAATACTCGAAACAGGAAAAAAAGAAAATGAAAATTTTCCTTTTTTCCTGTTTCCAGTATTTCCATGTCATAGACCATCACTAAACACACCTTTTGTTGCCTTCAAACATCAACAGTGTTGCCACTGTACCTCATAATTTCTTTTAAAACACCCATTTGGACCGGTACGCCTTTACGAGGCATTTCAGGATTGGCTATACGCGAAAACGATCGGTTTTCTTCTCTGAACTATAGATGGCGAAATAGTCCACCTACCCAAGGTGGAAATTGACGTCCAAATTTCCGTACGAATGTTTGACATGCAATTTCCCATGCTTTGTGGAAAAATAAATTTACACTTTCACTTATATTTGGCAACACTGCATGAACAACACTGCACCCCGTTTGTTGTTTCTATGTTTGAAAATATCTACTTGGACAGGGCTAACATTTCGTGTATGACTTATGTATGTACAGGTTTCGGTTACAAAGTAACGTCACTCTTAATTCCCAGTTGCGCCGTTCGTGGAACACCCTGTACTAATATTTATATAATTTCTGTCAATCCATCTTAATATGTTACTAATTCAGCAATATTCAGTCAGTAGCGAAGAAAAGTACAGGAGTAAGAGGGTGACTTTCCCCCAAGACAACACATCCTTCCATTCCATTGTGAGTATAGGCTAACTTTATCAGTTATTTTCATTATTGAAAACAAAACAACTTGAGTCCACTATTCTTTAGTAAAACTGGAAATATCACAACTGAGATACACTTTAGTCGCGTGGTGAATGTGCAGAAAGGCCGTTCAAAATTTGCAAATTTAGAAAAGTTTGAATTTCACCTTAGGCGTATTTAAGTAGATAAAACATAATTTGCGCTTTTCTAATTTCGAGTCCATTTTCTTCCATTTTTTCGTAATCACGGCGATGGGGATGCATGACGATTAAATGAAATTGATGAAAGAATACTCACACGTGCCCAGGCTAGGACTCGAACCTGGAGCCCATGTTTGTGAGACCGTGAATCGACCTAGCTCAGTCCCCGAGGCTGCAACAGTTTTTTTTTCCTGAAAAATGGTGTCATGTAGGCAACTTTCCCTTACAAAGCAAAATAATAGGGTCTTACGCATGTACACAGGGAAAATGGTATGCAGAAGAGGAAACGTGAAAAGTGCGGATGTGGGATTCGTGGAGAGAACTGTGTTAGCAAATATTAACACTAAGGCATGCAGAGGCCATTAATGACAAACATTAGCAAGGATTCAGGATTATATGGCACTGCGGAAGGAACGAGCTGGGTGGCTTCATAATATTCGCTTGAAAGCAAAGTTTAGTCAGTTTTATTCCCTGTAAACAAGGTAATATGAAATGGAGCTTCAGTTTTACGTGCAATATGCGATCATGTGATTGTAAGGTCCATTGGATATAGCACCTTCAGATTAGAAAAATTATAGATATGTACCGTTCTTGTTTAAGAAACGAGAGAAATCAAGTGTACAGTCAAGTGCAATAATAATGAGACAGCTACCAGTAGATCCTGATACACCCGCTTCCTTACTCGATGTTGTGTGTTATGGGCAAAATTTCTTTTCTATTTCTGAAAAGTAGAATTAAACTCAAACAAACAAACGAAATACAATATTCTTATTTAATTTAGATAAAATATATTTAAACTTTATAGTCTTTCGAGAGCAGAGTTCAAAACGCTACCTCGCGTGAAATAGACTTTCCCTTGTTCTAGGATTGGTAGACCTGTTAAAAGTACGATAAAGGGTTTTTTAGTCAGTGAAGAGTAAGCAAAAGTGGTGCAGCCCAAATGCAGTGTAGGTCGTTGTGCGGAAGTTCTTTTTTTTTTACAGGATTTTTCCTTCTTTTTTTACCAATTCCCTGCATCCTTTCTAAAGCCTTTCTTCTTGCCACTTTTCCCCCCTGATTTCTCCCGCCCAACTCTTTGCCAGGAGAAAAGGCCCCTTCGCTACCTTTAGAGCCTGCCTTAACTGCAGCTTAAAGAACTCAGACTCCGTAGAGGTTCACTGCAAGGAGTCAGAACCAGAGAATTATGTTTTAATAAAAGTACCACTATATTTATCCTGCGGAACCCATTGTCAACCGAGTACATAAAAAATCTTTAGCTCTGCCCCGAGTTTTAAATTCTCCATCCCTCATGTTCATGCATTCCGCTTCCCGTTTATCACCTAGTGCCATATACTGGGTGAGTCTTTTAAAACAGGCCCCGTGGAAAATGTGCTCCTTGCTTGTAGGCAACCCTGGTACACCGAAGAGAAGAGCGGGACAGAGAACAGTCCAGGATATGTCATGTCATGTCATGTTGTCGAATATGCTTGGCACAGATATCCTGGACTGTTCTCTAACCCGCTCTTCTCTTCGGTGTACCAAGGTTGCCTACATGCAAGGAGCGCATTTTCCACGGGGCCTCTTTTAAAAGACTCACCCAGTATATCCCTACATTTCTCACTCGAAAATAATCTCGTTTGATTTTCAAGTAATTTATTTGTTATATATATATTCCGGTATTCTGCATATAAACTACCTCCCCAACCTCTGCTAAATTATTTCGTTATCGTTGAGGTCTCGACATATCTAAACAAAAGGCAATCTCTGTTCAATGAGGGAATTACTTTTCTACTTTTTGTTGAAATAAATGTAGCTGTTTACATATTTGCCTTTGTAAAAATATAGTATCACTTACGATTCATGTAGATGCCAGAAGAAAGCCATTATTTCTCACTGGGAATAGTACATAAAAGATAATAACATTTTAATAATGAATGGTTTAACATTTTAACTGTTATGTGTATGCAATTTATACGTAGGGTCGCAGACCATGTGTATCAGATTCATACACAACTTTCAGGCAGCGTGTATAATTCTTATACACAGCTTTTGTAAAAACAAATGTGTGTATGAGTTTCCATAGCCTCCTCAAAATGCCGTGCAATCTCGGTTTCTAATTTTTTTTTACGGGTGTGGGAGTCAGATTTAGAAAGCAACTAAAAAGTGTATCATACAGGCCATGTGCATAATAATTATACACCATGAAAATAGCTCTGGTCTTGTAACTCTACATTACTTCGGTGTAAGGGAGCTTTCAGACCGTAGTGACACGCGTCCAGAAATAAATGCAATCTTCCGTACCGAAGTGCACGTGTCGGTTGTACCTTTCGTGTCACTCAGACTGGGCCGTCTTCTGAATAACTTGATCGTGTCGCCTCGGTCTGTTGGTCGTGCATGCGGAGTGAATGCTTTTCTACAGACTGGATGGGGCCCGTGTCGCGTGCCGCTTGTCAGTTCAATCTGAAACAGTATCGCGTGTCGTTTGTCACCTGCCGCGTGTCGCTTTTCACTTCGGTCTGAAAGCTCCCTAACATGCTACCATTTCGGAAGACAGACACTCTAGTTTTACCATCAGGTTTAAGGAGAAGTATGAATACAAGTGTTGCATAAATATTACTTCCTATTTGTTAGCCATTTTGGCCAGTGATAGCTTTGTTTTTCTCTCCATGAGTTTCATGCGATCATCACTCATCCGCATGGGCGTTCTTTGTAAATGTCCCTTCATCAGTTTCATCATATAATTACTAAATAACAAAAAAAAAGAAAACATCACTCATCCTCACCGTCGCGATTTAGACAAACCAGTTGACAAGCGGGTGAACACAAACAATCCTCTAATTTGTAAAGAAAATGCATTTTTAACAACATATAATAGTTCATGGGTGGTTATTCCATGGAATGAAGGGAATGAGTCATTCCCTTATAAAGTAGAACACATGCTAATTTATGAACTGTGTTTTTGTTGTCAATTTATTTTTACAGTTTCATTCAAACTATTCTTTTACATATCTTCTTCTAAGGGTTGTTGTAAAAGCCACGAGAGGTTTCTTCTCGTCCGTATGTCGTTCACCCTTGTGACACTTCGTGGAAAAGGAGCCCTCGGCCTTGGCCATATGCTCCGTGCCTCGGTATTCTTCGTAAATCTTCGGCATAGGGAACGCATGACCGCGATTCATTCCAGCCTCTCAGTTTCTTGCGAGTCAAATGTGTCTAAAAAATATTTATATTGTAATATTTTCTTTTCAGTTACAGCGAATTTTGTGTTCTGAGTTGTCCCAGTGAATTTCATGTGCGCTCTTCCTGGATTCTGTATGGAAAAACATACGTTTCAAAATCACACTTAACAGTTGGCCAAATCACTGTGCTTAAATGGACTCCAACGGAATGAATCCGCAGAACTCATTCCGCGTCTTGCGGCAGCCAGCTGATGGTGCGGGGAAAAGCGTAGGCGAGTGCTGGAAACACTCTTCGTCCAGGGCCTGACATAGAGAAGTTTTGAATGCCTGATTTAAATTCTATCGAGTGTAATAAAGAAAACAACGTGTTCATTTTAATCCAGACCAATGTGGAATAATAGTTTGGTTGCAAGAGAACATTAAAACTCTACTGTTGGCTTTGCGTCCTATTTTCAAATGCGTTCTCCTTTGAAGTCCACTTTATACACAGATAGGCTAATCGGAACTTGACCTACAGTTGAAAGTGGAAACCAAATCACTATGTGTCTTCACCGGGTATCGAACTCGAGACCCCTTCATTACAAGGCGACGGTGTTACCACAATGCCATCCGAGAGGGCCTATCTTCAAATAAAGAGAGTGTGTGGAGCAGTTCAGGTTTCGTTGACATGAACAATTTACTTGTAGGATTCCAAATTCACATCCTCACTGAAAATCTAATGGCGGCATTTAAAACTATGATAAAAGACTTGCAACAAGATTAACAACGGAAACTGGAAATCAGAAATACTTGATAAAAGAACGCGAAAAAGTTTATCTGAAGACACTTTCTGTCCTTTGAAATTAAGTTAATGGTCAACATCTCGTCTTCGCTCGTCTCGGAAGAGCAATAAGTGTCGCTAATTCCTGTGATATCTAGAAGAAAGTACAATAACTTTTATTTTTTTATAAAAAGGGCTTCGCCATCTTCTGTTTCCATTCAAGTTATGTGTGTCAATTCTTTTCGACAATTCGGGTGTCTAGTGCAAGTGTCTTTTCCAGCACTTTGCCGAATTCACAGTTGCTGCAGAAATACCCAAGAGCAGCAATTGAGAAGAAGTTGAAAACTGAAATGAATTCATAAAGGACAGTTAATAATAATAATAATAATAATTCTTTCAATATCTTACGGCGTGTGCTTCCCTTGCTGTAAAATTCACGGACCGTCCCTGTAATAGTTCCATGTTGTATTTTTACTGAAAATTCATTAACAATGAAGTAAAGCACAATAAAGCTTTGTAATCTATTTCCAAGAAAACTAAAGCAAAGTCATCTGTTTCAGAAGCACAATGGGGTTAACAGTTTACATGAAGAGACAGTTACGACGTAAAATATGACCTTCTAGAACGATGATAACTTGTCTTCTTACCTCGATGGGCTCCCGAGCCTAAGCCTCCGTCCTTGCTGTGGATTTGCATCCTTTGGCCACTTTCTCGAAAGGGGTTTTGCGAGATACTTAGTCTGCAATCAAGGGAATCCACATGTTGATCCTTGAAGGATAGGGAAGACCACAAGCGACCACTAAACTCGGCAACACCTTTGTTCATGAATTTAGTAAGCTCGTAAATCATTTCGCTCCCGATGGAGGTAAATCAACCCTTGCGGAAATTTCGGACATATATAATGCTTCCAATCTAGATGGATTAACAATAATGGTAAGATTGTATTTTATTGCTTGTCCCAATATTAAAGGAATATCTGGTATGTTGAAATCTTCACAAACAAAGTCATCTCGGTGTCCGAGCATGTTAAGTGGTCGACTCATTATTTTGACGATTTGTACTGTATGTATACTCTGTCCCGGGTATCTCTGGAGCAAGCAAACAAAACAAATCTCTGCGCAAGTAGTGACGCGAGACGGCTCTACCAATGAACACGTGAGAGGGGACTGGATTCCGTGGAGGGGGGAAAGCGACTGCATCTACCAAACTTTGCAGCAGCGTGTACTGCTTCACTCTGCCCACTCGATCTCCCCCTTTTCTACCACTATCCACGACCTTGCTCCACAGATTCCGGGGATAGAGTATAAGTAGTGTAATTGATGATACAACCAGCACCACTTACAGGTGTACAAATGATGAGCTCATATAATTAAACAGCCCGATTTGCCCACACTTAAAATTATGCCAAGATGCTCTTATTCCCCAATTCTTCAAGTGTGATATGCTCTTAATTCTAAGAATTTTGAATCCTAGTGTACAAATGATGACCCCCCTCAGATTGATTTGCCTACACTTATAAAAGGCACTTCTGTGAGATTGTTGTCCATAAATTTGTTAAAAATATGCCCCTCTTGATATTTTTTTTGCCCACACACACACACCCACACACACACACACACCCACCCACCCACACCCACACACACACACACTGATCTTGACCTTGACCATTTTTTCGATTATTTTTTCGATTATTTTTTCGATTATTTTTTCGATTATTTTTTGAGAAATGATGAACCCCCCCAGGCAGATTTGGCTACACTTAAAACTTGCTCAACATGCCCATATGAGCTTTTTGCTCAAGTGTGGTACTCCGTCTAATCCAAGATTTTTGTAAAAATGCCCTCGGGAAGTTCCTGTGAAATGATGAGCCCCCTCAGATTGATTTGTCCACACTTACAAAAGGCACTTCTGTCAGATTGTTGTCCATAAATTTGTTAAAAATATGCCCCTCTTGATATTTTTTTTGGCTACACTTAAAACTAAGCCAAGATACACACACACACACACACACCTACACACCCCCCACACACACACACACACCTACACACCCCCCCCACTCACACACACAAAGCACATTGTTGAACCCAATTGATATTTTTTATTAAGTATAGAGTCTTGATTTGAACCCCAAGAAATTTTATATAAATACCAAAGCCAAAAAATATTAACACACAGACACACACACACACACTAAATATACAAAACACACTGCTGAACCCAATTGATATTTTTTTATTAAGCATAGAATTTTGATTTGAACCCCAAGAAATTTTATATAATAAATATAACAAAATTCTAATATTTATTTTTGTTTAACAGGTACAACAAGTTTTGAGCACATAATCAGTTTCTGAGGAATACAAGGCAGCAGCAGCAGCAAGCAAATAACTTATAGAAGGCAGTGTGTATCATATCTAATTGCATGGATAATCTTGACACAGGATTTTTTGAGAGAAGATGTATTTCAAAATACATAAAATCTAAGTCACTTGTTGATGATTTAAAGCTTAGATTCTTTGGCCTGTCCGAGTATGACCTGTTTGCTGTGCAGAATGAAACTGAGATGCAGTGGGTGCTTGCCAGTGACAGGCCATTCCAATGCCTGTATCTCAACTTTATCAGCGAGTTTGAAAGGCTTGTATACAACAAGTACAAGAGAATTGTTGGATTGTTTGTTAATTTTTATACAGACAGGTGCCATTATAATTTAAGGTTGAAATTGTTTGACAATTATTGGTTCAACAATTGCTATGAGCATTGTTTTGAGTATAGGATGCCCATGATTGCATCTCAACAAAAACAAGACACTATACACAACATAGAACAATTCTATGCTTGTAAAAATATCAGCAAGGCTCCATTCTAAATATTGATTCAATTTTTCACTTCACCTATCCATAACAATTCCAAGCTTGTTCCTCATAACAGCATCACCGCACAGCTCTGTCAGGGAAGAAACATCTAGATGCTATCAACAGTTCCCTACTTGTAATTGTTAGGGATAGGAATATTGAATATAGTTTGTATCTTCTATCTATTAAAAATTCCAAGGCTCTGTGTGTGGGATTTGAGCATCACCACACAGCTCTGTCAGGGATGAAACATTTCAGCAATAGTTCCATGCTTGTATCAATATTTATAATTGTTAGGGATAGGGATATTGAATATAGATTTAATTAAGTATGTATCTTCTATCTATTAAAATATCTAGATTCCAAGCCTCTGTATCTGTGTGGAATTTGAAGCAGCACAGCTCTGTCAGGGATGAAACATCTAGATGTTATTCCAGCAACAGTTCCATGCTTGTATAAATATTTGTAATTGTTCGAGATAGGGATATTAAAATATCTAGATTCCAAGCCTCTGTATCTGTGTGGAATTTGAAGCAGCACAGCTCTGTCAGGGATGAAACATCTAGATGTTATTCCAGCAACAGTTCCATGCTTGTATAAATATTTGTAATTGTTCGAGATAGGGATATTAAAATATCTAGATTCCAAGCCTCTGTATCTGTGTGGAATTTGAAGCTTGTTCCCAATAACAGCACAGCTCTGTCAGGGAAGAAACATCTAGATTTAGTTCAAACAGTTCCATGATTGTAATTGTTAGGATAGAAATATTGAGTATAAATTTAATTAATTATATATCTTCGATCTATTAAAATCTCTAGATTCCAAGGCTCTGTATCTGTGTAGGATTTGAGGCTTATTCCCAATAACAGCACAGCTCTGTTATTTATAGGAAACATGTAAATTTTGTAGAAATATTTGTAATTGTTAGGGATAGGAATATTGAGTATAGATTTAATTAAGTATGTATCTTCTATCTATTAAAATCTCTAGATTCCAAGACTCTGTATCTGTGTGGGATTTGAGGCTTAGTCCCAATAACAGCACAGCTCTGTTAGGGATGAAACATCTAGATGTTACAGCAACAATTTCGTGCTTGTAGAAATATCAGCAAGGCTCTGTGTCTGTGTGATTTGTAATTGTTAGGTATAGGGATAGGATATTGAGTATAGATTTAATTAAGTAGGTATGTATCTTCTATCTATTAAAATATCTAGATTCCAAGTTTGAAGCTTGTTCCCCATAACAGCACAGCTCTGTCAGGGATGAAACATCTAGATGTTACAGCAACAATTTCGTGCTTGTAGAAATATCAGCAAGGCTCTGTGTCTGTGTGATTTGTAATTGTTATGTATAGGGATAGGATATTGAGTATAGATTTAATTAAGTAGGTATGTATCTTCTTTCTGTTAAAATATCCAAGACTCTGTCAGCACAGCTCTGTCAGGGATGAAACATCTAGATGTTATTTCAGCAACAGTTCCGAGCAAGGCTCTATGTCTGTGTGATTTGTAATTGTTAGGTATAGGGATATTGAGTATAGATTTAATTAAGGATGTATCTTCTATCTATTAAAATATCTAGATTCCAAGTAAGAAGCTTGTTCCCCATAACAGCACAGCTCTGTCAGGGATGAAACATCTAGATGTTATTTCAGCAACAGTTCCGAGCAAGGCTCTGTATCTGTGTGATTTGTAATTGTTAGGTATAGGGATATTGAGTATAGATTTAATTAAGTAGGTATGTATCTTCTATCTATTAAAATATCTAGATTCCAAGTTTGAAGCTTGTTCGCAATAACAGCACAGCTCTGTCAGGGATGAAACATCTAGATGTTATTTCAGCAACAGTTCCGAGCAAGGCTCTATGTCTGTGTGATTTGTAATTGTTAGGTATAGGGATATTGAGTATAGATTTAATTAAGTAGGTATGTATCTTCTATCTATTAAAATATCTAGATTCCAAAACTCTGTATCTGTGTAGGATTTGAAGATTGTTCCCAATAACAGCACAGCTCTGTCAGGGATGAAACATCTAGATGTTATTTCAGCAACAGTTCCGAGCAAGGCTCTGTGTCTGTGTGATTTGTAATTGTTAGGGATAGGGATATTGAGTATAGATTTAAGTATGTATCTTTTATCTATTAAAATATCTAGATTCCAAAACTTGTTCCCAATAACAGCACAGCTCTGTCAGGGATGAAGCATCTAGATGTTATTTCAGCAACAGTTCCAAGCAAGGCTCTGTATCTGTGTGATTTGTAATTGTTAGGATAGGGATATTGAGTATAGATTTAATTAAGTATGTATCTTCTATCTATTAAAATATCTAGATTCCAAGGCTCTGTATCTGTGTGGGAGAAGCTTGTTCCCAATAACAGCATCACTGTTATGTATAGAAACTATTGAAACATCCAGATGTTATGTTCCGAAATATCAGCAAGGCTCTGTGTTTGTGTGAGATTTGAAGCTTGTTTGTATCAATATATGGCTTCAACCATCTTGAGTGCCTGAACCTCAAAACTTGTTCCCAATAACAGCATCACTGTTATGTATAGAAATTATGGAAACATCTAGATGTTATTTCACGGCAACAGTTCCGAAATATCAGCAAGGCTCTGTGTTTGTGTGAGATTTGAAGCTTGTTCCCAATAACAGCACAGTTCTGTTATGTTTAGGAAACATCTAGATGTTATTTCACGGCAATAGTTCCGTGCTTGTAGCAATATCGGCAAGGTTCTGGGTAGGATTTGTAATTGTTAGGGATAGGGATATGGATATTGAATATAGATTTAATTAAGTATGTATCTTCTATCTATTAAAATATCTATTATAATAATTCTAAACTCAACAAGGCTCTGTGTCTGTGTGGGATTTGAAGCTTGTTCCTAATAACAGCACAGTTCTGCTATTTTCAGTTTCATGCTTGTAGCAATATCGGCAAGGTTCTGGGTGGGATTTGTAATTGTTAGGGATAGGGATATTGAATATACATTTAATTAAGTATGTATCTTCTATCTATTAAAATATCTAGATAATCACGTGTAATTGAATCTTGTACCTAATAACAGCACTCACAGCTAAAGCGGGTGTTAAGAATATATTTATCTTCTGTGTTTGTGTCTGGATAATTCACAGGACATAGCACAGTTTTGTACAGGGATATGGAGTATAGATTTCTGGAAAAATATTATTCAAAATCTGTTACCTATTCATAATAGTATCTGTGTTGGGATATGAAACCTGTTCCCAATAACAACACATCTCTGTCATGTATAGAGATATGGCAATTCTTCCCCACTAACAACACAGCTCTGTCAGGTATGATGATATTAAGTATTTAGGGTATCTGTGTGTGATTTGAAGCCTATTCTAATAACAGTAACACAACTCTGCTATAAAAAGATCAGAAAATTATACCCAAGCAGATTTCAAACAAATATCTTGCCTCTTCCTGCATACAGACCCGAGCCTGGCTGTGATGGGCAGGGATTTACACTTGCAGCAAATATTTATTTGTATGTATGTACCTTCATGAATTTCATTTCCGCCGGCATCCGTGGTAGAGGTATCCGTGTCACGCGCTACGAAGGCAAAGGTCCCAGGTTCAAATCGTGATCAAGACATGGACGGCTTCGTTGTTCATCCATTTCTTCTGTTCCTATATCATCATCGTCGCGATTAACCGAAGAGGTAGAAAAGCGACGTAAAATTACCGGCAGAGAAATCGAGAAGAGATAATAAATTCACAACAATCACCTGTACATGATGTAACTCGGAGATTTTTAGATTTCAGAAATATGAATAAGAATTTTTGTGCAGTAAGGATGTGTGTATATGCATGTGAGTATTCATAAATTTCATCAAATTGTCATTAATCTAAGGAGGCAAAATAACACAACATACGATATACAAGTATTAACATCCGTTGGATTATAATTTGTCTATGAATTGATTCAAACATAATAGGCTATAGTGGAATTTGCTTTGATATTATTGAAGCTTTGGAAATATTACCATTTATGGAAACCGGATGATTTAATGACATTGCAATCACTATCATTGTATTTTAATATAAAAGTTATTGGGTTCAACAATTTTTGTAGCGAGAGTGATAGTCAAGAGTGAGAAGATATTTAAGGATCATAAAGAAGAGAGTGATTATTTGCTGCTGCTGTGTAATATTTTTTTCTCTGATGAATTTTCATGTTGGGGTTGTGTTTCGATATATTTTTCCATGTTGTTTTTAACCTTCGACCTTTTCTGATGTGAAATATACTTGTATCTAATTGCCCGGTACACAGAACTAATTAACACAACCTTCAACTTCTTCTTTCTTCGAATTAATGCTGTAGATGGCCGACGGGGATTAATAACTTTACGGCATCTAATTATCTTCTTGTTGTGATAAATGAGAAGATTGCAAGTCGTAAGTTTCCTTTCTTTGCTTAATTAAATGCCACTTGTCTGCCTAATGATTTTAAGATCTGTCACTCTGTGATGATTAAATTATTGCTTTTCATCGGCTTAAAATGCAGCTAACAAACACTATTTGCCAAGAATTTTTCAGTTAACGTAAAAAAACCTGCACGCTTTATTATCTTTAAATTTTCTTGATTTAATAATTAAATTAAAATCATTCAAACATCTTTCAACCTATCAGTCTTCTCTATATGTTACTAGATGAACATTTTTTTCAAGCGTGGTCAAAAGTACACAAAATCATATGTATTATACTCTGTCTCGGTTATCTCTGGAGCAAGGTCGCGCATAGCGGCAGAGAAGGGAAGAATTCGAGTGGGCAGAGCGAAGCAATACAAGCTGCTGCGAAGGCTGGTAACTCCAGTAGCTTTTCTTCTCCGTGGAATACCATTCCCTATCAAGTGTTCATTGGTGAAGCCGCCTCGCGTCATTACTTGTGCAGAGACTTGTTTTCGTTCGTTTGCTCCAGAGATAATCAGGACAGAGTGTAGTTCAATTGTTAGATCATCTGTTTATTTCAGAAGTTGATCAGGAAAATCGGCGCCGTCCATTGATCTGATGTTTATTTACAAGATCTTTGATTGTAATTACTAACTTTTCTAGAGAAAGTGAATAGGATGGCAGAGGAGATTGCTAGCATATTTTGTTGGGCAATCACATACATTGTACTTCTAAATATAATATAAAAAGTGCATATTTGCCGTAAAAGCGCATTTGATCATAACATTTTCTAGATGGAACAGTCGAAATGGGGTCTTCTTCCACCTAGTGTCGCCGCTGATTGTATTAAATTCATCATCGAATCGAATAATAATTCTAGGTTTCTGTTGGTACGGGCATATCTCCTCTCTGTGGTTCGCTGGTGCCTGTTCGTTGCAATTGGCATTCTCTCATACCAAAATCCCGCCGCTAATGCTCTAGGTTTCGTTTCGGTTCCCATTGTAACAGACATGCCGACTGTGTGTACAGGTGACGAGCCGTGCGGCCAACCCCATGGCAACAGATTTGATTCCCTGAAGCATGATTCCATGCACCAAAACTATATCGTGTTACACGTCATTAAACTTGTGCATGAGAATGACGATACATCTAAGCCGTATCAGAGGCTCCATAATCATTTGTAATCTACATTCGCAAGCATATCGCTTTCAAAACTGAATTAAATATATCAGTTTTTTTTTAAATAAAATATTGTTAGTAATAACAGTAAAAACCCGTGGGTTTGTTTCACAAAATACTTCATAAATTCCAAGAAGGAGATATTTAAAAAAAATATATAAACTATAAAACTGCTATGCACACAGAACATTTAATAGTTAGGCTACTGTACTGTAATTAAGCTTTAAATAACTTATCTCAAGTATCTAATGGGGTTAGTTGTGACAAACGAGATTGGTTGTGACAACTGTCACAACGTACCCCTTACTTTTGTCACAACTAGCCCCATGTGTACTTTTTCACTTCTAACCTTTCAATCTCAACTTCAAGTTTACATTTACTTGAACCAAAACCTCTGACATACTGACTATAAATGATAGAATTCTCAGGATGTATTACTGCTGTTTGAGGTTATATTGAAAACTGTAGACAGAAAATAATATTTACCAGAGAAATTAGCTAAAAGCTCCAGAAAAACAAAACACGTACTTTTCTCTTCTCTGGCGAGAAACATACAACTGGCAATGGATAAGAAATGCGCGGCCCAATGATCCACCAGTGTCAACAACAAACAAATAGCACTAATACATTCCAGTACTTGTCACAACCAGCCTCTGTCACAACCAACCACGGTCTCCTCTGCGTTTCATTTAATCTTCCTCACCCCAGTGTCTGTTCGTTTACCAAATTTGTTTATTTAGTTTTGTTTTTTTAATTTTTGCATCACTACATTAATGTGATAGAAGAATGTAAGGAAGAATAAACATAATTTTCCTAGAATTAGAAACCAGAATTCTTGATCCAGATAGACCCTAGTTTAATGTATACTTTGTAGCTTATCAGTTGTGATATTCATGTTGAATTGTTGGACTTTTAACTACTGTTTTTGGATTATTTTTGTACCTATGTTTCATGGTTCGAATGGTAAGTTGAAGTGGATTTATGGTAGAACAGCTTATTTGGTGAAAACATCATAATTATCAATTTTCTAAACTTAGTGTGGATATATTTTTTTGGTTTGGAACAAAAAATACACAATTTGTTTTAAATCAATTGAACCGAGAGCAAAATCGCAACCACTAATATGTACCCCGTCGGAAATACATGCCATATACAAATGCCATATTTGATAAACAGTTTGTGATAGCCATAGCCACTTTATGAAGCTTCAAGTGTTGAGCACTACACTTAGTTCTACTATATATGTAATTAGTTTTGATTGCAACTAAGATTTGAACAACTATGGATAAATAATAATTGGCATTCATAGACGTACGCAGGCTAATTTATTTGGGGGTTCATTAAGAGGAGTTTCAATTGCCTATCTGGGCAGTGTTAGCCTTATTGTCGTAACTTGCATGTTCCTATTTTACAGAAACTATTAGGTACATTAAGACAAAATTTTAACATTGTAGTCTCAGAGTATTCGTTTTTAGGTTCACTGGAAGATAAATCATTAAAACAAATTTTTGTCAATCTTAATAGACTAAAAGTGCTTCTCATAATTACTAACTGTGGTTATTAAACCACTACCATGTTCACTTTATAAATTGCACAGAGCTACTCCATAAGTCGGTTTGCATTTCTCTTCCTTGTGGGTGTGGTTTTGATTGCTACTGCAATCTTCTTGTTACGTATAAATAAATGTAAGTAAACAAATAAGCCTTGTGAGTTGATGAAGGGTGCATTAGCAATCGAAGCTGTGCTCGGGAGAGGGTAAGAGCGGGCAGTCTTGAGAGAGAGCGGGACATCTTAAATGAAATTCTATACTTTTTTAACACGGATATTTTTTTTTCATAATTTTTAATGGTAGCTTTTTATCTTTTGAGGACACATAAGGGGGAACCCATTCACGCCTGAGACTTCCCATGCGCACACCTATGGTGACATTTTTAAAAGAAAAACCTGTAGAGCGAGAATAACCTATTGCATGGATTTGCGCACTGCACTTGCTCCATTTTTCAACATATCTACGTTCGTTATTTTTGTTCCAGTACACCAAATTATGTATGTAAAAACCTCGGGATAGAATGTATCCATTATTGATGCGTAAACGAGTTAGCCAATTATATTTTTCCTCTGAGCGATTCCGCATCACAACCATTAGAGAATCTAGATATCTGTTCTCCCTTAACTCTTTCTGCATGTTTTGTTAATACATTGCCGATGGGTTTGTGTTTGGATACGGATTTGCTGGTTGGAAACCCTTAGGGAAGCTTGTCACTGAGTGATTAATCTAGATTGCAAGAGAACCTCCAGCAAATTCCCCTCCCCCAACCATTTGCGCTTTGAAGCGGTCATAAATCGACCTGGTGGAGAGAAGCGTGGTTGGGGCGTCCACTTGCTCGTTAATGTTCCAACCATCCACATGTTCTTCTGCCTTTCGCTTGCCTCCATCCAACAGTAGAATCAGTGATTTTGCAGAAATTCATAATTTGGGTGCGAGTTGCACTACCTTCATTCATTTAACTTAGTGAGCTAGGGATTGCTTCAATTTCACCAACCTCCAAAATCGTTGGGGTGGAATGAAAATGGCTAGGATGAGATTCTCTAGAGTTTCTGGTACGTGATGGCACTCGCGGAGCCTTTTTGTCATCGACTTTTGATGGCGTTTCACGCAAAAAAAAGTGAGAGACGATTTTCTGAAAGTCTGACGTGGATTATGGGACAGACACTCGATTTGATCTTCTCTTGTTGAATTGCTACAAGAACATTCTGAATGTTAGCAGCAACCGTTCCTACCAAGCACTTTTAGGGATAAGTACTTTCAGAGAACCTAGTAGTCAATGATCAATTTCCTTCTACATAGTTCTCAATCCTTCAATAAGGTTTCACCTGAAAAAATATTGTTAGTTGTATTTATTATTAACCCTCTGCTGTTCACGTGGGGTCTTTTGAGACTCCACATGTGTTTTTCAGGGGTAGCAACTAAATTATATATACCTGTGTCACCAACGGTTGAAATATCTTATTTTGATTTATTTTCTATAGTATCGTCATATTATAACCGAAAAACTAATTTTATTTTTTTCGTTAATTGGTCCTAAATATAATGCCACTTTGTACGGGAACTTGGGACCTTTGAGGACCCCAATGAGTTATTGTTCTTATAAAGTTTATTCTGTATGACATATCTTACTATAATAAAATAAATTTAAGGTGAAAACACTTATTTGAATTACAGTAATGATTTGCATGCAATATATTATCCACCAATTTCAATTTCCTTAAAACATAAAGCTGGGGTCTTAAAAGACCCCAAGTGCCCATTCACGTATTATTTCCAACGTGCCCAGCAGAGGGTTAAAATCATTCAAGTATCTGACCGTACCGACGAAGTAGTGGTAGCGTCGTCGCCTTGTAATCAAGGGATCCCGGTTCCGATACCCGGTATCGAACATACATGTATCGGTTCAGATCCCCTTTAATAAGAGCAGGGATCCCACTTTAAACTGTAGGCCCAGTCCCGATTAGCCTTACTGTGCATAACGTGAACTTAAAACACCAATCCAATCAATCAATCAATCAAGTAATCAGCGCAGATAAGTCTATCTTTGCATAAAGTGGACTCAAACAAGCTTCGTGCATATGTATCTGGCATCAGGTAACTAATTCAGTATATGCAAGATTGCCTGTAAACTTGGGATTCATAGAGTTTAAGTTCATTTCTCGAATTGAATATTGAAATACAAAATTAAAATAGCATCTGTTATTTTACAGCGTCGAGTAGGAGAATTGTTGGGATCATAGCTTAATAATTATGTAATTTTTTGTCAGTCAGATATCTTTCTGTAGTAAACAGCCGACCTCTTGTATACAGGCATCGGCATACTATATTAAAATATGTATGCTCTAAAAAGATAAGAAATAAATCTAATTGTGGAGGAACAAAATTAAGTGTCTGTGAAGTGCACTCAGAGATTTGGAGTTCTTTGTTTATTTTGATGATCTACTACCAAAAAGGAGACAGGCTGCACAGCCCGCGTAATAGTTCTTCCAGTTAATTTAAGAAACGAGACATCCTCAATCTGCATCCTTACGCACGGTAACCAAAATTATACAATTTGCTGGAAACCAAAGGTGGTAAATATATTTTGTTCCTGAGCTACAGATTTTTTTTTTTTACACCGACTCTCCTACAAGACAGTACCTTGGTTATGTAAACGGTTTCTCACCGGCCTTACACTTCGGGAATCTGTAGAGCAAGTCCGCGCATAACGGAAAGCGAGTGGGGGAGCAAAACAGTGCGCGTTGCTCCAGACTGCTGGTAGCTGCAGCAGCGTTTCCCCTTCACGCACTCACTTCCCCTCTCACGCGTTCAATGATCGAGCTCTCTTGTGTTCGTTCGCTTGCTCCAGAGATTCCCGGGACGGAGTGTAAGTAAACCTTCGAACTACGGAAATCTTCGTTAGTTTGACCCATAGACATACTACTACAAGATGTTACAGCTGCGGGTTAAAAATGGTTGACAGTATGGCGGCACTGGAAGGTCGTTTCCTCGCGACCACCGACGGCAGCACCGTCGGGGAAAAAACAGAAGACGAACGCCATGCGCAAGGACTCGCAGATTGCTCGAAACGACAAAACACTATCGTGTGCCGTACCATTCGCTTTCCGATACTTTCTAACCGCGTTCAGGCGATTTGCGCGTATAATAAATTATACGCGCAAATTGACTAAACGTAGTTAGAAGTGGCGGAAATTAATTATATGCAATGATTTCGTTTAATTACAAACTTTTCGCATTAAAATTGATTTATATATAAAAAAATAAAAGTATACGAAAATTATACGGAAAACGTACTATTACCAAAACTTCCTGAAATTGCATTATTACTTTGAGCGGAAATATATAATTTCCTCTAAAAGCATTTTTTTAAAAAATCTTCATCATACGAAAATAACAGTCTTAAAATAGGTGACTTTTTTTTTCTTGGGTGGAGAAATGGAATGAAATAAGTATACAAGAATTCAGAATGATTTATGTCATGCTAATCCATATTTGCAAAAATATTTTTTCCCTGATTGATCCTTCGGCTATACAGGATTGTATTGCAAGATTTTACACAGATCAATAAAAAATATGTTCTTTGCCACACATTAAAACGGAAAAAAAAATGACTG